>NW_016926766.1:0-5170 GCF_001483705.2 Eufriesea mexicana
TTATAGATACGGATATTTAAGACTGATATTACGGTACATAGTAAGTCCACAATTATAGCACTGTAGGCCTTGGATTTCGTTGCTCAACGAAGATATCTGTTATAGAGCATATCTGGAATGACATAATACAAGTCCACTATCTCTCGCTATATTAACAATTGAGAACACAGTACTTAGTACTGCCGTTATCACATTACTGTATCCGTTGTACTACTTTGTCCACTGATGTTGTAAATTCTAAAGCAATACTGCAATAATCAATGCATATTAGGCTTAAGGCGTGAGATATTACCTGCTGACAGCACCTATTACAGAACCTACTACATCCGCCGATAAGCAACGTAGTCGATGAAGCGATCAGTTCAATCATGATATAAATTCCATAACAATGAAGACAGAATACAGATCCACTGATTTTCATGATATTGAAATTTCAAACACGTTCAGAGTAGAGCCATTAACACGGTAATGTAGGCGCTTGACTACTTTATTGACTGATGGTGAAAATTCCGAAGAACTTCTGGAGTAACACATTTATTTTACGGTTAAGTCAAGTGATATTTACAATTTACAATACGGTGCTTAGTACAGCTACCAGCGGACAACAGTTGCCGTTAGATTAATCTGTTCACGGACGTTGTGCATTCTACAGCAATACAAGAATGAAAAGTGAAATTCCATTATCCCTCGATATATTAACAAGTGACGACAGGTTACTGAGTACAGCCATTATCTCAGTACTGTAACCGCTGCACCACTTTGTTCACTGATGATGTATTTCCCAAAGCAATTATGGGATGATTAGTGTATGGTAGGGTTATAGCTAGGGGGATTTGCAACTGACAGTACTATGCTTAGTAAATCCACATATATTGCACTGTATCGCTTGAATTAAACAGATCAACGATGACTTCGTTCTTATAGCAGTTACACAATGATATAATACATGTCCATTATCTATCGTTATATTAATAGTTGACAACAAGGTACTGAGCACGGCCATCATCACAACAATGTAGCCGTTGGAATAATTTGTTCTCTGATGCTGTAAATTCCAAAGCAACTTTGGATTAATAAGGGTATGGTACGTTTGCGCCTCTGAATATTTACAAATGACAGTGCGATACCTACTACATTCACCAATATAGCATTGTATTCATTGCATTAAACTGCTCAATGATGAATTAAATCCTATAACAAATCTACTTCACAGTACTGTGAAAACATAATTGTGGAGACTTTTCCGAAGGTAACTGTGCTCTTTTGGCGGGTGTATTAAGCACCGTACCGCCAATTGTGAGTATCTCCTGCTGCATCTGGTCTATGCATTGATTATGCTGGAAACGTTGAGGAAATTAAATTATCAGTGAACAAATTATTTCAACGTATGCAGTACCGTGATGATGGTTGTACTCAGTACAGCGTTGTCAGTTGTTAACATCTCGAGCGATAATGTATTTGTCTTTGCCATCCTGAATATGCTATAGGGTTTAATCGTCATTAAACAGGTTTATCAAACGGCTGCAGTGCTCCCTTGATTTCCATACTTCGCACTGTGTTGACATATGCCAATGTCCATAGCGACAGTTGCACTATACATTGATTATTCTAGCATTGCTGCGGAATTCATGACATCAGGGAGCAAATTACCCCTCGGTTACGGTACTGCGAAGATGGCTGCTCTCAACCAGCTTTGACGTCTGTTTATGTCCCAAGCGCTTCTGCATCTAGCTGTTGATCACCCTAGAATTGCTATAGGGAAACAGGGTCCTACTGGTGGGGGTATTAAATACCGTAATGCCAGTTGTAAATGTCTATAGCCATAACTGATCTGTACATTGACTATGCTAGGATTGCTGTGGAATTAAATCGCCAGTGGACAAATTAATCCAGCGGCTACAGGAAGTCGACGGTGGCACTACTCAGAACAGCATTATAAATTTTTAATATCTCGGGCGACAATGTACATGTCTGTCATTCTAGAATTGCTATAGAATTCAATGCGTCAGTGACCTGGTTGATCAAACAGCCACAGTATCCTCTCGATGGCTATACTCAGTTCTGTATTGGCGTATGGCTATTCCTACCGCTGCAATTTCCCTGTCCATAGACAATTCTGCAATTGCTGATGGACTTTGATGGTCAGATGACGGAATATTTCAATGGCTATTGTACTGCGCATATGCCTACAGTAAGTACTGTATAGTCAGTTTTCAATATCACTACCGAGACATAATCTATCGACTGATCAGTCTGGAATTGCTATAGTAGCTAAGCCATCAGTGAGCAAATTAATGCAATGGCTGCAGTACTGGCATGATTGATGTGCACTGTACTATTATATCAATTGTGCTATTATATCACTAGTTAATATCTCGGGCAATGATGGATGTTTCGTTCGTCAATCTATAATTGCTATATAATTTGGTCTACAAGTGACTAGATGAACCAAACGGATACATTGACCAATTGATGGCTTTACTCAGTGGTGTATTGACATTCGTCTGTGTCTAACGATTCAGTTGCTCCATCCATTGCTCATTCTACTCTTGCTGAATTGCTTGTTTGATTAGTGAAGTGACTAATTCAATGGCTATGGTATTGTGTAAATGGCATAAATAAGTCAATGTCACTATCGATAATTTTTCTATGCATTGGTCGTCTTTGGACTAAGATATAGCGTGGATGATCACATAATAGGTTTATACGATGGCTGTCGAAATGTATTGATGGCTTTACTCGTTACTGCGCTGTCAATTGTCACTATACAGTGAGATGATTTATCTGTTCAATAATACTTCTAGAATAGTGGTATAGTATACATGACCAAAGGATTGGTTCATACGATGGCTGTAGGAACGTAATCATTGCCATTTTCAACAGCTCATTGTCGATTGTCAATATCTCTATTGTTAATTTATCCGTCCATTGGCCATTCTAGTGCTGGTGTAGCAGTTATTTGATCACTCTACGGACTAATCCAATGGCTACAGTAATGTGTAGATGGCTAAGGGCTGTAACTTTAGTGTCATTTGACAGTATCTCTAGCGATGCTTGATGTGTTCCATTGATCTTCATAGTACTGGTGTCAAACGTAGGTAATCAGCGAATGGATTAATCCAATGGATGTAGGACTGTTTAGGTTGCTATGGTCACTACCGTCATTTCAGTTGTCAGTGCCTCTAGCGATAATTGATCTATTCAATGGTCAGTCTAGAATTGTTACACAACTAGGCCGAACATAGTATAGGTTAATGCAATGCCTGTAGAAATGTTTTGATGGACGTACTCAGTAGTGCATTGTCAATTGATAGTATCTCCATTTGTAATTATGTTAACCTTTCAACAATTTAGAGTTGCTATAGATTCTCATTTATCGGTGTATAGATTAATCCAACGGCCATAGCACTGTGTTGACGTTTGCACTCAATACTCTACTGTCAATCCCCAATATCTCATGTGTTTGTTGATCCACCAATTGATCATTCAAGAAATCCTGTTGAATATATACGATCAGCGAATGGACAAGTGCAATGGCTATACTATCGTGCAGATTGGTATACTCGCACTCTGTTGTCAGTAGTCAATGCCTCTAGCGTCAATTGCTCTACCAAAGGTAAAGCTAGGTATGCTGAAGAACGTAGATGACAAGCGAATAGATTATTGCAATGGCAATGGTAACTTTTACATACCTACACTTCGTAATGTTCTGTCATATGTCAATGCCTCCGTAGAAAATTGCTATATCCATTGAACACCCTACAGTTGTTGAAGAACCCAGATGATCAGCGAACAGATTAATCCAATGGCTATAATATTGTGTCGACGGCTACAATCAGTATTATTCTGTCTACTGTCTATACCCCTACCAACATATATTCTATCCATTGATCATTCTAGAATCGTCGTGTGATGCAAATTGTCAATGAATATGTTAGTCCAACGCCTAAAGTGCTGTGTCTGCGGATGTAATAAACACCGCACTGCAAATTTTAAATATACCGTTCCATATCCGTACTATGCAATGATTATTCTGGAATTGCTGTGGAATTTATGTAATCGATGACCGAATTATTCCAACGGATACAGTACTGTGATTCTGGCAGTCCTGTGTATTGTGTTGTTAATTGCTAATATCTCATGGGATAATGGACATGTCTGCAGTTTTTCTAGAACTGCTGTAGAGCATATATCCTCATTGAACAGATTAACACAACGGCTACACTGCTTTACAGGTGGATTCACTAATTACCGTACTGCCTGTTGCAGGTATCGCCAGGTATAAGAGCACTTTATACAGGTTATTCCAGATTTGCATTGGTATATATATTATCAGTGAACAAAGTAGTTCCAGCTCTACTCTACTGGCATGAATGCTCTACTAAGTACCTGGTTTTCAATTGTTAATACCTCGAGGGATAGAGGATATGTCCTTTGCCATTGCTGAATTTCCATAAATCATAAATCACCATTGAACAGATAAATACAGCGGCTGCTGTGCTCTACTGGTGGATGTACTATGCACCGTACCGTCATTTATAAATATCCCTAGCCATAACCGAACTATGCACTGATTATTCTAGAATTGATGAGGAATTTATATCGTTGATGGACAAATTAATCTAACGGCATCAGAACTGTGGCGATGCCTGTACTGCGTACTGTATTGTCGATTGTTATTGCCTCTTGGGATGAAGAATCTGTATATTGCCATTCTAGGGTGGCTATAGAATCAAGATCATCACTGAAAATGTCAAACCAACTGCTACATTGCTCTGATGGTGGATGTATTAAGCACCGTACCGTTAATTGTGAATATCCCTAGACATAACCGAACAATACACTGATTGTTCTAGAATAGCTGTGCAAGTTATATCATTGATGACCAAATTAATCCAACGGCTACATATCTGTGGTGACGGTTGTCCTGCGTACTGTGTTGCCAATTGCTAATAAATCGGAGAATAATTGATGTCCATATCTTATTCTAGAATTGCTGCAGGATATACATCATCAGAGAACAGATAACGACAACTGCAACACTGCTATGTTGGTAGATGTACTAAGTACGTGACTGACAATTGTAAATATCTCTAGAAGTAGCAGAACTATACACAGGTTGTTCTAGAGTTACGTTGCAAATTACATCATAAGAGAGCAAAGTATTTCA
>NW_016926766.1:8692-14016 GCF_001483705.2 Eufriesea mexicana
ATTATCTCCAGCTATGAGCATTTTATACATTCATTATTCTAGAATTGGCGTTGAAAGTAAATCATCAGGGGAGAAATTGATCCAGCCACTATTACGCATTGCTGGTGGGCGTTCTAGCTACCGTACTGTCAATACTATTTACCTCTTGCGTTAACTGATGCTTTCAATGATTATTCTAGAATCGCTGTGGAATTTAGGCCATCAATGAACGGTTCAACCAAAAGGCCACACTACGGTGATGTTGGCTGTTCTCAGTACTGTGTTGTCAGAAGTTAATATTTCGTGCAATAATGAATATGTCATCTATCATTATGGAATTGCTATAGGATATAGATCAACATTGATCAGATTATTCCAACGCAGACAGTATTAAGTTGGTGGATGTACTGAGCACCGTAATGCCAATTGTAAGTGTCTCGCGAGATAAGTGATGTATTCGTTGGTTATTCTAGATTTGCATTCGAATTCGAATATTCAGTGATTAGATTAATACTGCGACAGCAGTGTCCTGTTGATGGGCTTACTCAGAAATGTATCATGTATAATGTCACATGTCATTATCTCCAGCGACACTTGCTGCATTCATTGATCACTCAATTATTCCAGAAGAGCGAAGAAGAGCAGCGAACAGGTTATTTTCAGTGGTTGTGTTATTGTGTAGATTCCTGTGCTCAGTAACTTTTGTCAATTGTTAACATGTTGGGCGATAATGGATTAGTCCCTTGTCATTCCAGAGTTGCTATAGAATTTAGATCATCAGTGAGCAAATTAATGCAGCGGGTACAGAACTGTGACAATTGCTGTACGCATTGCCTTGTGGTCAGTTGTTACCTTACCTTGCGATAATGGACTTTCTATTGTCATTGTAGGATTGCTGCGAAATTTAAATCATCAGTCAATAGATATATCCACTGTCCATATCATTGTGTGGACGGCTACACTCTGTACTCTATTATAATTTATCAGTATATATACCGATATTTTTTCCAACCATTGGAAATTCCAGAATTTCTGTGGAACATATGTAGTCAGCGATTAGATTAATGCAATGGATATAGAACTGCGTAGGCTTCTACACCAAGTACTGCATTATATCACAAGCGACTATTGATCTGTCCATGGATTATCCTAGAATTGCTATAAAATTGAAACCGTCAGTGAATAGGTAATTCCAACGGCTGTAGTACCATGTTGATGACTGCACACATTACCGCATGGTGAAGTATTGTTCTCTCTTGACAAAGTGCATCCATTTACTAATCATTCTTTACTGCTTTGTAGTGCAGCTGATCAGTGGTTATGCTTGCCTAGTGGCTATAGAACAGTATAGCAGGCTATACTTACTAATGTATGGTAAATTGTCAGTATCTTGAGCGACATTTGATATGTCCCTTGTCATTCTGGAAATGCAATATAATACAAATCATCAGTGGACAGATTATTCGAATGGCTACATTTCTGCATTGATGGCTATACTCAGAACCCTGTTGTCGAATGGAAATGTCTCCGGCGATAATTGATCTATCCTTTGTCAAATCTAGAATCTCTGTGGAAACTCTGTGATTTGTCAATGGAATTATCCAATGGATGTAGCAGGATGTAGAAAACTACACCCAGGACTGCGTTATCAATTTTGCATGTATGAAGCGATAATTGATCTATGGATTTATCATTAGAGAATTACTATGCAGCCTAAATCATCAGCGAATAGATTAATCCGCTGGATCCATTACTATGTAGGTGGCTACACTCAGCACTACATTGCCATTTATCAATGCCTCCAGCGACTATTTGTATGTGCATTGATAATTCTCGAATTGCCTTATAAATAAGACGATCTGCATAAGTATTTCATCAATGGCCTCAGTACTGCGTTGACTGCTATACTCAGTAAATTATTGTCAAATATTTGTATATCTGTCAATCATTGATGTATCCATTGATCACTGTTGAATTGCTATGAAATTTGAGTGGTCCGTCAATAAATTAAACAAATTTTTGTAGAATTGCCTATAAGCCTATACTCATTACATTATAGTTAACTTTTAATATCACTTGCAATAACTTATCTCTCCATTGCTCATCTTGTAATTGGTGTACAACATACTTGATCAGTGATGAGGTTAACGCAGGGGTGTAGTACTTCGTAGATGTACATAGGGCCATGTATACGGCTATTCTGTTTACTGTATTGTTATTCTTCATTATCTATGGCGACAATTTATATTTCTATTGATCATTCTAGAATTGCTGTTCTAGAATGTGGATGTTCAGCTTATCGATAAATACAATTACTATAGATCTGTGTAGAGGTATGTACTCAGTCCTGTATTGGCAGTTTTTAATATCACTAGGGATAATTGACCTATCTATTGCCCATTCTTGGATTGCTACAGAATTTAAAGCGGATGCTTTGTACCAATTGTTATGGTACTACATGAATTGCTGTGAGCAGTACTCTTTTTTCAATTGCTAATTTCTCTTGCTATAATGCATCTATTCATTGATTGATTAATCCAATGGCTTTAGTAGAGTGATGGTGGCCGTACTCATCACTGCTTTGAAGATTGTATATATTACTAGCAATAGCCGATCTATCGATTGATCCATATAGAATCATGATATAACTAAGATTAGCGCGGAGTAGGTTAATGCCATAGCTGTAGAAATCTGCAGATGGCTCATCACATTAATGCACTGATGTGCACAAGCTGTAGAATTATGTAGACTTCTATGCTCCCTACTTTATTGACATATGTGAATATCTCCTGCGACAATTGCACCATCCATTGATCACTCTAGAGCTGCCATAATGTTCAAATCGTTAGTGAACGGACTAATCTACCGGCTAAAGTACCCTATCCGTGGATGTACTAAGTACGGCACTGCCAAATGTCAACATATGCAGCCATAGCAGTACTGCACATTGATTATCCCGGTATAGCTGCGGAATATGAGTCATGAGTGAACAGATTAATCCAACCGTTTCATTACTGTGACGATTGCTGTTCTCTGTACTTTGTTGACAGTAGCTAAGTTCTCGCGAGGTAATGGATGTGTCTTCTGCCATTCTAGAATTTCCATTGAACCTAAGTCGTCAGTGAGCAGATTAATGCATCGGCTACAGTGCTCTGATGTTATATGTACTAAGTAGCGTTCGGTCAAATGTAAATATCTCAAGCCGTACCTCGTGCATGTTGACTCTTCTAGATTTGCTGGGAATTCAATCATCAGTGAACAAATTTGAACAACTGCTACGCTACTATCATGTTGGCTGTACTCAGTTCTGAGTTGCTAGTTATTACCTCCGCCCATAATTGATCACCCTTTTGCCTTTCTACAACGTTTATAGAATTTCAGTCATCAGCGAACATATCACTGTAAGTGCTATACAATTGCGTTGATGGCAATACTCGGTACTCCATTGCCATTCATCAGCGTCACAACTAATATTCCTACTATCCATTGATGACTCTACCGTTGAAATTGTATTTGCATCATCAGACAACTGATTAACCTACAGCAACAATGCTCTGTCCGTGGATGAATTAATTACAATCCCGTCAACTGTAAATACCTCAAGACATAAGTGGTCTATGCTTTCACTCATCCAGAATGGCAGAGGGCCTTCAGTCATCAATGAACACATTAATCCAACTCCTTATGCACAGTAATGGTAGCTGGACTCAGCACTGTGTTAGCAATAGTTAATATCTTGAGCTATAATGCATTCGTTCCATGTCATTCTAGAGTTGCTATGGCATTCCAACAATCAGTGAACAGATTATTCCGACAGGTACAGTGCTCTGTGCATGTACTAAGTACGTTAATGCTAAATGTAAATGTCTCTAGTCATAACAGTTCTATACATTATTTATCCTGGAGTAGTATTGTGTAAACGGACACACTCACTTCTACACAGGTACATATTAATATCACTTCCAATGAGTTATCTATCCGTTGATCATTCTAGAACTGCTATGGAGACCAAATACTTAGTGGACAGGTTCATCCAACGGCTGTAGTGCTCTGCTTGTGGATGTACTAATTGCCGAACTGCCAATTGTATATGCGTCAAGCCAAAACTGATCTAGGCATTGTTTATGCTAAACTGCTGTGGAACTTAGATCATCAGTGATGAAATTAATAGATAGTCTACAGTACAGTGCTGATGGCTGCACTATGTTCTGTTTTGCCTGTTGCGAATACAACGAGCGCTAATGGACCTGCCTTTCGTCTTTCTAGAATTGATAAAGCATGTAAATCATCATTGAACGGATTAACCCAACGTCTATAATGCTTTGCTGGCGGATGTAATAGGTACCGTACTGTCATTTATAAATATACCAAGCTACGGCATATTTATACATGAACTAGGCAGGAATGGATGTGGAATTCCTACCATCAGTGAACAAATCAATCCAATGGCAACAGTGCTTTAATCATGGCGCTAATGAGTACAGTTTTGTAGATTGTTAGTGTCTCGAGCGATAGTGGATCTGCCTTCCGTAACCCTAGAATTGCTCTCGAAATTAAATCATCCGTGGACAAACTATCTAATCGACTACAGTGCTCAACTAATGGCTACACTCAGTAATATACTGATATGTGTCAATGCCTCCTGCGGCAATTGCTATATTCATTGATAATTCTACAGTTACTGAAGTAAGTGGATGATCAGTGAGCAGACTATTTCAATGGATATAGTATCCTGTAGGTGGCTAAACCCAGTAAAATCTTGTCGTCTTTCAATTCCACTAACGATGTTTTATCTGTTCATTGTACATTCTGTATTAGTACATTCTAGAATTGCTATAGAGCTTAAATCATAAGCGGACGAATCGATCCAGCGGTTACAATACCGTGATGATATCAGTAGCCAATACCTTGCTGTCCTTTGTATGCATATCGAGTGACTCTGAATCTGCCTCTTGTCATTCTATGATTGCTATATAAGTTAAATCTTCATCGTGCAGATTAATACAACGGCTTCACTACAGTGATGATGGCCGTACTCTGTACTGTATTGGCATATATCAACGCCTCCAGCGATGATTGCTCTAACCATTGCCAATTCCACAGTTGCAGAAGAACATACCTGTACAGCTAATAGATTGACTCCAGCGATATAGCAGTGTAAGGACAGCTACAATCTGTTCTGCACTCTCATTTGTCCATATTGCCACCGATATACGATCAATCGACTGACAATCCTGCAGTCGCTGAGCAAATTATGTCATCAGTGAATAGATTACTGCAACGACAAGTGTGATCAGTTGGCGGATTTACTAAGCACAGTACTGAAAACTATAAATATCTCTAGC
>NW_016926767.1:0-318 GCF_001483705.2 Eufriesea mexicana
GATGTACGGATGTGTGGATGTATGGATGTACGAATGTATGGACGTATGGATGGTTGTATGTATGGATGTGTGGATGTAAGGATGCATGGACGTATGGATGTATGTATCTGCGTACGAACGAATGTATGGATCTACGGATGTCTGGATGTATGGATGTATGAATGTAAGGATGTATGGGTGGGTGGATCTATGGATGGCTGGATGTGTGGAAAGATGGATTTATGGATGGATGTATGTATGGACGAATGGTTGTATGGATGGGTGGATGTATGGTTGGATTGATTTATGTATGGACGAATGTACGGATGCATCTATTTA
>NW_016926768.1:0-902 GCF_001483705.2 Eufriesea mexicana
CTATCCATAACTGTTGTTCACCTAGATAATTTTAGAGCTACTGCGGAATATATATCATCAGTGTCCAAGTTTATCCTGCGGCTGCAGTAATGTGACGATGGCTGCACCAAGTACTCTTATGTCAATTGTTAATACCTCGAGCTATAACGGATTTGTCCTTTGACATTCTATAATTGCTATAGGATCTACGTCGTCATTGAACATGTTAACGCAACGACTATAGTGTTCCGTTGATGGATATTCTGAGTAAATCGCTACCAACTGTAAATATCTGGAGCCATAACTGTACTATACATCGGTTTCTCTAGAATTACCGTTATTCATAAATCTCATGCGAACAGATCAGTCCAACCTCTAAGGCACTGCGACGATGGCTGAACTCAGTACGGTTATATCAAATGTTAATATCTCGAGCTGTAACTGATCCGTCTTTGTCATTGTATGATTGCTACAGGATCTACATTATGATTGAACAGGTTAATTTATTGGCTGCAGTGCTCCTTTCTTCGATGAACTAAGTTCTGTCAATTCTAAATATCTGTAAATATAACCGTACCAAGGGCTGCTTACTCTAGAATACCAGGTAAACTTAAGTTACAAGGGAAGCAATTGTTCCAGCGGCTATGGTGCTGTGATGATGGCGGTACCCAGCACTGTTTCGTCAATTCCTTATATCTCGAGCGATAATGGCCCATTCCTTGTCAAACTGGGATTGCTGTAGGATAGACATCATGACTGAAAAGCTAAGTCAAACGGCAACATTGTTCTACTAGGATGTACCAACTACTATTCAGGGAAGAGTAAGTATCTCTTGAAGTAGCTGATTTATGCATTGAATGTTCTGGAACTACAGTGTAATTTATGCCATCACGGAACAGGTTAATGCCACTGCTACAGTGCTG
>NW_016926769.1:0-456 GCF_001483705.2 Eufriesea mexicana
AAAATTGGACTTTGCAGACAGATTATATTGTATTTCAATGGCTATAGCAAGGCAACGGTATCTATCCCCCTTATTTATGCAAGAATGGATGCTCATCATGATATTATTGGGAAATGTCAATAAAATTGAACTTTCCAATCTGATTCAATTCCATTGCAATGGCTATAGCACGGCAGTAAAATCTTTTCTCCTTATGTGTGCAAGAAGGTTGGCACCACGATATAAGTCGAAAATGTCAATAAAATTGAACTTTTCAAACTGATTCAATTGCATTGCAATGGCCATAGCACGGCAATACAATCTTATCTCCTAATCTATGCAAGATGGTTTGCCCACCACGATATTAATTGAAAACGTCCATACAATTACACTATCCTGTCAGATTCTATTGCTTTGCAATGGCTATATCATGCCAATGGAACCTTTCCTCCTTATTTATTCGAGAAAGCCTGCTCA
>NW_016926770.1:0-517 GCF_001483705.2 Eufriesea mexicana
GATGGATGTACGGATGGGTTGATGTATGGAAGGACGGACGTAGGTATGTATGGATGTATGAATTTATAAATGTATTGATGTATGGATGGCTGGATATATCGATGGATGGGAGTACGGATGGATGGATTTATGTATATATGTATGTGTGTATGTATGGATGTATAGATGGTTGGATGTGTGTATGGATGGATGGACGCATGAATGGACGGATTTTCGGATGTATGCATGTATGGATGGATGAATGGATGGATGAATGTATGGGTGTATATAAGGATTATGTCAAGATATGTGTATGGATGTATGGATAGATGGATGGATTGGTCGGTGGATGTAAGAATGGATGGATGAATGGTTCGACGGAAGTATGGATGAGGTAATGATGGACGGATGTATGGAAGGATGGATGTACGGATGGGTGTATGTGTGGATGAATGCATGTTGGGATGGGTTGATATATGACGGGACGGATGTACGGATGTATGAATGTACGGATATGTGTATGTATGGATGTGTGGGT
>NW_016926771.1:0-547 GCF_001483705.2 Eufriesea mexicana
TCGGCTATGTTGGGTTGCGTTGCGTTACGTCAGGATAGCTTAGACTCTTGTGACACACACTGAAATTCGGTGGAACTCTGCGATTTACTGTGCGCTATCAGACTCTGCTTGTGTCTGTGGGCGCCAGGAAAATTGGTCGCGGCAGATTAACGATCTACTGTGCGCTATCAGACTCTGCTTGTGTCTGTGGGCGCCAGGAAAATTGGTCGCGGCAGATTAGTTTGAGCTGTGCTCTGTTTGGTTTGGCTAGGTTTGAATACGTTTGGTAGGGATTTCTTCGACGTTTGAGCTATACACTGCATTTCGTTCGGTTTCAACGTCCTACGTTGCTCTACTATACCCTACTGGACCCTCCGGATGCGAGAAACAGTGGTCGCGGCACGTTAGGTTGTGTTCGGTTGCTTTTGGTTAGGTTAGGTTAGAATAAGCTTGGCTAGGGTAGCTTCGACTTTCATGCTATGCACAGTTATACGATAGATTCCTTACCCCCACTGTGCTCTACTCTAATCTGCTAGTCCCTGCGGAGGCCAGAAATAGTGTCCGCGGC
>NW_016926772.1:0-469 GCF_001483705.2 Eufriesea mexicana
CTTATTTATAAAAGAAAGTTAGCACACCACGATATTAGTCGAAAATCTCAATAAAATTACATTCTTCGGTCAGATTCTGTAGCATTGCAATGGCTATAGCTCGCCAGTAGAATCTTTCCTCCTTATTTATACTGGGATGTCAGCTCACCACGATATTAGTCGAAAATGCCAATAAAATTGAATTTTCCAGACAGATTCTATAGAATTGCAATGGCCATAGCTGGCCAATAGAATCTTTCCTCATTATTTATGTAAGAAAGTTAGCTCACCGCACTATTATTCGAAAATGGCAATAAAGTTGAACTTTCGAAGCAGATACCATATCATTGTAATGGCTATAGCACGGCAATAGTATCTTTGCTCCTTATTTATACAAGAAAGTTAGCTCACCACGATATTAGTCGAAAATGTCAATGAAGTTGAATTTTCGAGCCATACGCTACAGCATTGCAATGGCTGTAACACGCCA
>NW_016926773.1:0-484 GCF_001483705.2 Eufriesea mexicana
TCGTGGTGAGCTAACTTTATTGCATAAACAAGGAGGAAAGATTCTATTGGCGTGCTATAGCAATTGCAATGTTATAGAATCAGGCTGGAAAATTCTATTTTATTGTCATTTTCGACTAATATCGTGGTGAACTCACTTTCTTTCATAAATAAGGTGGAAAGATCCTATTGGCGAGCTATAGCCATTACATTGCTAGAGAATTTGTCTGGAAAACACAATTTTATTGACATTTTCGACTAATATCGTGGTGAGCGAAATTTCTTGCGGAAATAAGTAGGAAATACTGTATTGGCGTGCTATAGCCATTCCAATGCTGTAGGATGAGGCTGGAAAACTCAATTTTAAAAAAACTGAATTTTATTAACTTTTCCGACTAATATCGTGTTGATCTAGCTTTGTTGCATAAATAAGGAGGAAAGACTCTATTGGCGTGCTATAGCCACTGCAAAGCAGTAGAATCTGAATGGAAAATTCAATTGTATTG
>NW_016926774.1:0-1545 GCF_001483705.2 Eufriesea mexicana
CCGTTGCAATGCCATAGAATCTGGATGGAAAGTTCAATTTTATTGACTGTTTCGACTAATATCGTGAAGCGCTATCCTTTTTGCATACTTAAGGTGGGTATATTCTATCGGCGTGCTATAGCCATTGCATTTCTATAGTATCTGGCTGGAAAATTCAATTTTATTGACGTTTTCGACTAATATCGTGGTGAGATAACTTCCTTGCATAAGTCAGGAGGAAATATCCATTTGGATTGCTGTAGCCACGCACTGCTGTAGAATATGGGAGGGAGATTCAATTTTATTGACATTTTCGACTAATATCGCGGTGAGCTAACTTTTGTTACATGAATAAGGAGGAGAGATTCTGTTGGTGCGCTATTGGCATTTCCATGCTATAGAATCTGGAAGGGAAATAAAATGTTATTGACATTTTCATCTAATATCGTGGTGAGCTAACTCTCTTGCATAAGAAGGGATGGAACATTCTATTGGTGTGCTATATCCTTTGCAATGCTATAGAATCTGGCCGGAAAGTTCAGTTCTATTGACATTCTCGACTAATATCGCATTGAACCATCTTCCCTGCATAGGTATGGAGCAAACATACTTTTGGCATGCTATATCCATTGCAATGCTGTAGAATCTGGCTGGAAAGCATAATCATATTGACATTTTCGACTAACATCATGGTGAGCTTACTTCCTTGCATAAATAAGGAGGAAATATCCCTTTGTCGTGCTATAGCCATTGCAATGCTATAGAATCTGGCAGGAAAATACAATTTGTTGACATTTTCGACTAATATCGTGGTGAGTTAACTTTCTTGCATAAATAAGGAGGAAAAATTCCATTGGCCTGCTACAGCCATTGCAATGCTATAGAATCTGGCAGGAAAATTCTATTTTATTGACTGTTTCGACTAATATCGTGACGCGCTATCCTTTTTGCATACTTAAGGTGGGTATATTCTATTGGCGAGCTATAGCCATTTCATTTCCATAGTATCTTGCTGGAAAATTCAATTTTGTTTACATTTTCGACTAATATCGCGTTGAGCTAACTTCCTTGCATAGGTAAGTAGTAAAGATACTTTTGGCATCCTATATCGATTGAAATGCTGTAGAATCTGGCTGGAAGATTCGATTTTATTGACATTTTCGACTAATATCGCGTTGAGCTAACTTCCTTGCATAGGTAAGTAGTAAAGATACTTTTGGCATCCTATATCGATTGAAATGCTGTAGAATCTGGCTGGAAGATTCGATTTTATTGACATTTTCGACTAATATCGCGTTGAGCTAACTTCCTTGCATAGGTAAGTAGTAAAGATACTTTTGGCATCCTATATCGATTGAAATGCTGTAGAATCTGGCTGGAAGATTCGATTTTATTGACATTTTCGACTGATATCGTGGTAAGCTAACTTTCCTTCATAAATATGGAGAAAAGATTCTATTGGCGTGCTATAGCCATTGCAATCCTCTGGAATCTGGCTGGAATATTCAATTTTACTGTCATTTTCGACTAATATCGTAGTGAGCTACCTTTCTTGCATAAATAAGG
>NW_016926775.1:0-298 GCF_001483705.2 Eufriesea mexicana
GCTAATATCGTGGTGAGATTACATTCTCGCATATATAAGTAGGATAGATTCTATTGGTGTGCTGTAGACATTGCAATGCAATAGAATCTTCCTGAAAAATTCAATTTTATTGACATTTTCGGCTAATTTCGTTGTGAGCTAACTTCCTTGCATAGGTAAGGAGGAAAGATTCTATTGGCGTGCTATAGGCTTTGCAATGCTATGCAATCGTCCTGGAAAATTCAATTTTTTTGTCATTTTCTACTAATATCGTGGTCAGCTAACTTCCTTCTCTAAGTAAGGAGGAAAGATCCTTCTG
>NW_016926776.1:0-476 GCF_001483705.2 Eufriesea mexicana
CGAACGTAACCTAGCCAAACGAAGCCTAACTCAATCTAACGTGACGAGACCACTGCTACTGGCAGCCCCAGAGACGAGCAGAGTAGAGTACAGCAATGTAGAGCGTAGAAATCTACCGAATAGCGGTGTGTAGCACAAGAGACAGGGCATAAGGGCATCCCTACGATAACCTAACAAATCGCTATATTGCCAAACGTAGCCTAACGAAACCTGCCGTGCCACGACATCTATTGCTTGCCACGGAGACGAGCAGCTTATAGTACAGCACAGTAGAGCGCTGACAGACACCAAATGCCAATGACTATCACAAAAGCCAAAGATATACTAACATAACCAGACCTAACTTAACCTAACCAAATCTAGAATAACTATGCCCAACGAGCAGGGACCTCTATTGCTGGTCTCCCCAGAGTCGAGCAGAGTATAGTAGAGCAATGAAGGGCACAGAAATCCGCCGAATGGCTGTGTACAGCACG
>NW_016926777.1:0-658 GCF_001483705.2 Eufriesea mexicana
GGATATCGCCAACGCCTTCAACACCCTGCCCCGGGCCGCCATCCGGTGTGCCCTGTTGTACCACAGGCTTCCCCAATACATAATGGCGGTGATCGGCGACTATTTGGCGGAGCGCTCGATCGAGTATCCCGGACGATACTCGACCGTCGTGCGTGCGACGAACTGCGGGGTTCCAGAGGGATCGGTACTCGGACCGTTCCTCTGGGACCTCGCATACGACGCCGTATTGCGCACTCCCCTCCCCCGCGGCCTGAGCCTGACCTGTTACGCGGACGACACGCTGGTGATGGCCGCCGAGTCGAGTTGGGAGGAGGCCATTCTGCGCGCGGAAAGCGGCGTGGCCCTCGTTGCGAATAGCATCCAGCGACTTGGGCTGTGCATCTCCCCCGAGAAGACCGAGGCAATGTGGTTTTGCCATCGGCACCACGGGAAGCCGCCCAAGTCCCTGATGCGCGTGGGGAACGTCGTGGTCGATGTACGGGTCCGGATGAAATACCTCGGTCTCCTCCTGGATAGCCACTGGAAATTCGACGAACACTTTCTCGCGCTGGAACCACGTCTGGAAGGTATGGCGGGGGCGCTATGTCGCCTGCTACCCAACCTGGGAGGGCCAGACGGGAGGGTGCGCCGCCTCTACACAGGAGTCGTTCGCTCGGTG
>NW_016926777.1:805-1082 GCF_001483705.2 Eufriesea mexicana
AGTCGAACTGCAAGCGGTGGGGGAGGCCCGTATCTACGGTCTCCTACACGTTGGCGGCGGCGGTGCCCCTGAAGAGGGGTCCGTTTCGTTGAGGCGAAGGTTTCGAGAGTATTTGATGACCGCCTGGCGAGCTCGGCTGAGGAAGCCGAGTAGCCGGCGGCACCGGGTGATCGAGGATGTGCTCCCCGTGTTGGATGCATGGGGGCGCAGCGCAAGCCGGCACACATTCCGCCTGACACAGGTGCTAACCGGGCACGGGTGCTTCGGGGAGTACTTG
>NW_016926778.1:0-841 GCF_001483705.2 Eufriesea mexicana
TATCGTGGTTAGCTAATATTCTTGCATAAATAAGGAGGGAAGATTTTATTGGCGAGCTATAGCCATTGCAGAGCTATAGAATCCGGCTGGAAAATTCAATTTTATTGTCATTTTCTCCTAATATCGTGGTGATCTAACTTTCGTGCATAAATAAGGAGGGACGATTATATTGACGTGCTATAGCCATTGCACGGCAACAGAATCCGGCTTGAAAATTCAATTTTATAGACATTTTCGACTTATATAGTGGTGAGCTAGCTGTCTTGCATAAATAAGGAGGAAAGTTTCCATTGGCGTGCTATAACCACTGCAATGTTTTTGAATCTGGCAGGAAAATCCAATTTTACTGACATTTTCGACCAATATCGAGGTGAGTCAGCTGTCTTACATAAATAAGGAGGAATGGTTGCATTAGCGTGCTATAGCGATTGTAATGGTTTAGAATCTGACTGGAAAATTCAATTTTATTGCCATTTTCGACTAATTTCGTGGTGAGGTAACTTTCTTGCATAAATAAGGAGAAAAGATTCTATCGCCGTGCTATAGCCATCGAGATGCTATAGAATCAGGCTGGAAAGTTCAATTTTATTGACATTTTCGACTAATATCGTGGTGAGCTAACTTTCTTTCATAAATAAGGGGGTAAGATTCTCTTGGCGTGCTATAGCCATTGCAATGCTAATGAATCTGCCTGGAAAGTTCAATTTTATTGATATTTTCTTCTAATATCGTGGTGAGATAACTTTCTTTCATAAATAAGGAGGGAAGAGTCTATTGACCTACTATAGCCATTGCAATGCTGTAGAATCAGGCTGGAAAATTGAATTTTATTTACATTTTC
>NW_016926779.1:0-207 GCF_001483705.2 Eufriesea mexicana
GCATGTACAGCCATCTACTTGCCAGAGAATAGATCTATTCAAAATCTATAATATGTTATAGCTGGGTTAATAGTTCGACCAACTCCTTCAATCCAATGGCAAGTACAGCCATCTACATGCCAGACAATAGGTTATATTGAAAATCTATAATCTGTTATAGCTTGGTGAATAGGTCGCCCATCGTTTTTAATCCAATGGCATGTACAG
>NW_016926779.1:308-581 GCF_001483705.2 Eufriesea mexicana
AGAATATGTCTATTCAAAATCTGTAATCTGATATAGCTTGGTGAATAGATCGCCTAACGCGTTGAATCCAATGGCAAGTACATCCACATGCTTGGCAGAGAATAGGTCTATTCAAAATCTATAACCTGTTATAGCTTGGTGAATAGATCGCTTAACGCATTCTATCCCATGGCAAGTACAGCCATCTGCTTGCCAGAGAATAGGTCTATACGAAATCTAAAACCTGTTATAGCATGGTGAATAGATCGCTTAACGCCTTCAATCCAATGGCAA
>NW_016926780.1:0-78292 GCF_001483705.2 Eufriesea mexicana
ACATCCGTCGACAGAGCTCTGTAGCCGTAATCTAATCCCGCCCAATGATTACATGGATTCTATTGCAACCGCCGAATGACAAAGGACGGGTCCATTGCAGCTCGAGATATTAACGTCTGCCATTACGTCACTGAGTACAGCCATCGTCAGAGTACTGCAGCCGTCAATTAATCTTTTCACTGATGGCATATATTGCATAGTATTTCTTGAATGATCCATCTATACATTCGTTATGGATTGAGATATTTACAATTCCCTGTACGGTAGTCGGTACTTCCGCCAATAGAGCACTGCAGCCGTTGTATTAATCCGTTCAGTGATGATTTAAATTCGGCTGTAGTTCTAGAATAATAAATGTATACATAAGTTATGGATAGAGGTAATAACAATTTCCAATACGGTAGTTGATACGTTCACGAATGTAGCACTGGAACCAACGGATTTATATGTAGAGTGTTATACATCGACTAACCAAAATATACTTCTGAATTTAAACAACCACTGAACAGTTTAATCCGTCGTCTACGGCACTTCGTCGGCGGATGTACCAACTACTGCACCGGGAATTTTGTGTATCAGCAGCCATAACTGATGTATACACTGATAATTCTAGATCTACTGTGGAATTTAAATTATCGCGGAAAAAATTAGTCCAACTACTACAGTTCTCTGTAGAGGGATGCACCGACTACCGCACTGGGAGTTGCAAATATGTCTAGCCTTAACAGATGCATACATTGATTGTTCTTGAGCTACGGCCGAATATACGTCATCAAAGGACAATTTAATCCAGCGGCTACTGTACAGTGATTGTGGCTGTACCCAGTTCTGCTTCGTCACTTGCTAATGGCGAGAGCGTCAATGGGTCAGTCCTATGGCATTCTAGGATAGCAATAGTATCTAACCCACCACTGAAAATATTATTCCAACTGCCACAATGATCTGTTGGTGCATGTACCTTATACGGTACTGGAAACTGTAAACGTCTCTAGACGTAACGGGCGTATTTAATAATCAGAACTGCTGTGGAAATTAAGTCATAATTGAAGAGATTAATCCAGCGGCTGCGGTACTGTTATGACGGCTCTACTCTGCACTGTTATATCAATTGTAAATGTCTCAAGCTGTAACGGAACTGCCTTTTATCATTCTGGAGCTGCTATAGAATAAACCTCATCCCTGATTAGGTTAATCCAACGGCTACAGTGCTCTATTGACGGATGTACTCACAACAGTACTGTCAGCTGTAAATATCTCTAGCCATACCAGCACTTTATATTGATTACTCCAGACTTTCTTTGGAATTGAGATCATCAGTGTACAATTTAGTCCAACGACTTCAATACTGTGACGATAGCAGGTCTCAGTACTACGTTGTCAATTGATATCTCGAACGGTAATGGATCTGTACTTTGTCACTCTAGAATTGCTATACAATCTAAATTATCATTAAACAGGTCAATCCAACGGCTACAGTGATCTGTTGTTGGACGTTCTAGGAACCGTACTGTCAACTGTAAATATCCCTTGCCATAACCAAACTATACATCGACTGCCCTAGACTTGATTTTGAATTTAAAATGTTACTGAACTGGTTAATCCAGCGACTACTGTAGTTCACCGTTGTATGCACCAACTACTGTACAGGTAATTGTAGATATCTCTAGCCTTAACTGTTGTATACACTGATTATTCTTGAACTACTGTAGAATTTAAGTCACCACTTAACAGATTGATCCGACGGCTAAAGTACTGTTATGGTAGATGTTCTCAGTACTGTTTCGACAGTTTTTATATTCTCGAGAGGTAATGGGTCGGTCCCTTGCCACTCTGGAATTGCAAAAGGACTTAAATCATTACTGAGCAGATCAATCCAACATCCACAGTGCTCTGTAGATGGATGCACTTAGAAATGTTTTAGCATTTACAAATATCCCTAGCCATAACCGACAATTCATTGATCATTCTAGAATTGTTTTGCAAATTTATATCATCACGGAACAAATTATTCCAGCGGCTGCAGTTCTGTGATTATGGCTGTACTCAGTACTGTATCGTCACTTGGTAATTTCTCTAGCCATGGTGGGTCAGATCTTTGTCACTCTAGAACTGCAATAGGATATAAGACATCACCGAAGAGATTAATCCAATGGCTAGATTGCACTGCTGATGGAAGTACTATGTATCGTACTGTCATGTGTAAATATGACTAACGAAAACCGTACTATCTATTGACGATTCTAGAATTGCTGTCAAACTTAAATTATCAGTGAAGACGTTAGTCCACTTGTAAAGTTACTGTAATGATGGGTGTACTAAGTAACGTTTCGTCAATTTTTAACATCTCGAGCGATAATGGGTCAGTCCTTTGTTACTCCAGAATTGCTATACGATATAAGACAACTCTGAACAGATTAATCGAATGGCTACAATGATCTGCTGGTTGATGAACCCAATACCGTACTGTGAAATGTAAATACTTCTAGCCACGTCTGATGCATAGATTGGTTATTCTGGAACCACTGTGGAATTTACGCCGTTAGTGAAGAAATTAATCCAGCGGCTACAGTACTCTGATTATGGCTGTAAATAGTACTGAGTGGTTAGTTGTTAATATCTCGAGCTGTATAGTATCTGTCTTTTCTCATTCCAGAATTGCAACAGAAACCAAATCATCATTGAACAGATTAATCCAACGGCTACAGTGCACTGTTGATGGATGCACCAAGTATCGTTCTGTCAATTGTAAATATATCTAGCCATATCCTTACTCTGCATTGAATATTCCAGAATTGCTGCTAAATTTAATTGATCAGTGAAGAAATTAATCCAACGGCTTATGTACCCTAATGACGGCTGTACTCTCGACTGTTTCGTCACTTGTTAATTTCTCGAGCCATAACCTATTCGTTTTTTGTCATTCTAGAAATGCTATAAATTCCGAATCACCGTTGAACATGTTAATCCAACGGCTGCAGCGCACTGCTGATGGATGTAACGTGTTCCGTACTGCCATTTGTAAATATCTCTAGCCATAACCGTACTATCTACTGATTGTTCTAGAATTGCTACTTAATTTAAGTTAACAGCGGAGAAAGTAGTCCAACGGCGAAGTTACTCTGATTACGGCTATACTCAGTACTGTATCGTCAATTCTTGATATCTCGAGCTATAACGGATCTGTCTTTCTTCATACCAGAACAGCTTCAGAATATAAAACGTCAGTGAGCAGGTTAATCTTACTGCAACTTTGCCATGTAGGTAAGTTCGAAATGTAACGTACCGCCAATTCTAAATACCACAAGGCTGGACCGTGCTATACAAGGCTATTCTAGAATTGCTTTAGAATTCACATCACCAGGGGTCAAAGTTGTGCAACTGCTTCGGTACTGTGATGATGGCCGTACTATGTAGAGTTTTTAAATTTTTTATATCCAGAGGGACAATGGATCTGTCTTTTTCATTCTAGAATTGCTATAAAATCCAAGTCATCATTAAACTCATTCATCCAAATGTTACAGTACGCTGCTAGTGTATGTACTATTACCATATTTCCAATTCCAAGTGTCTCTAGCGACAAACGTGGTATGCATTGATTATTCTAGATTTGTTGTAGAATATTGGTCATCGGCGAACAAATTAATCCAACGGCTCCAGTGATATGTTACTACATGTACTGAAAAGCGTACAGACAATTGTAATTATCGCTAGCCATAACTGTAGTATGCATTCATTATCCTAGAACTGCTGCGGAATTTATGTCACCAGTGAACACGTTAATAGTCGCTAACAACGGCTACAGTACCGTGACGATGACTGCTCTCAGTACTATGTTGTCAATTGTCAATGTCTCGAGCGGCAGTGGATCTGCCTTTTGTCATTCTAGATTTGCTATAGTATTTAAATCGTCAGTGACCTGGTTAATAAAACGGTTGCATTGCTGTGATGATTGCTATACTCAGTAGTGTCTCATCAATTCTTAATGTCTCGTGCGATGGTTGGCCACATATTTGTCGTTCTAGAATTGAAATAGAATCAAAATCACGACCGAGCAGATTAATGCAACGGCAACAGTACTCTGTTGACGTATGTACTAAAAAATGTACTGTCAATTGGGAATATTACTAGCCATATGCTTCCTATTCATTGATTACTCCAGACTTGCCTTGGAATTTACATCATCAGGAACAAACTTATGCCTTGGCTGCAGTGCTGAATTGGTGGGTGCATCAAATACGGTACTGTGTATTTTGGATATCTCTAACCGTAACTGACGTATACATTGATTATTCTAGAACTGCTTCCGATTTTAAGACATCAGTGATCAAATTAGTCCAAAGGCAAACGTATTGTGAGGATGACTGCACTTGATACTGTGTTTTCTCAGTTTGTCAGTGTAATGGAGGTGCCTCCTGTCACTCTACGATTGCTATAGAATATAAATCATTATTGAATAGGTTAATTCAACGGCTACAGCGCCCTGTTGATGAATGCACTAGGAAATGCACCGTCAATTGCAAATGTCTCCAGCCATAGCCGTGATATACGTTGAATACTCTGGTCATGCATTGGAATTTACATCACAAGTGAAGAAATTACTTAAGCTGCTGCACTTCTATGATCATTCATATACTCGGTACTGTTTCGTCAATTTTTAATGTCTCGGCCGACAATAGGTCAGACCTTTGGCTTTCTTGAATTGAAATATAACGTAAAACATCACTGGATAGATTAATCCAATGGCTGCAGTGATCTGTTGGTGGTTGTACCAGCTACGCTACTATGAATTGTTAATATCTCTAGCCATATCGAATGTATGCTACGATTATTCTAGAACTGCTATGGAATTCATTGCTTCACTGTATAGATTAATACAGCGGCTACAGTAGTGTGATGAAGGCTGTACTGAGTAGCGTTATGTCAATTGCTAATATCTCGAACTGTAACGGATATGTCCTTTGCTATTACGGAATTACTATATATCCGACATCATCATTGAGCATGTTACTCCAACGGCTACAGTGTTCTGTTGATGGATGTGCTAAGCAACGTTCTGCCAACTTTAAGTATCCCTAGCCATAACCGTACCATTCATTGGTTACACTGGAATTGCCGTTTAATATGAATTATTAGTAAACGAATTAGTCCAACGGCAAAAGTACAGTGATGACGGAAGTACACAGTACTGTTTCGTCATTTGTCAATATGTCGAGCGATAACGGATCAGTCTTTGTAAATCTAGATTTCCAATGTAATATAAAATGTCGCTGAGCAGATTAATCCGATGGCTACAATGCAATATTGGTAGATGCACAATGTACCGTATTGTGAATTGTATATATCTCTAGCCATGGCTGTGGAACTTAATTCATCAGCGAAATAGTTAAACCAACGGCTAGATTACTGTGGTCATGGCTGTACTGGTTACGGTGCCGTCAGTGGTTAGTATCTCGGGTTCTAATGGACCTGTCCCGTGTCATTCTAGAATTGCTATAGAACCTACGTCATCAGTGAACACGTTAATCCATCAGCGACAGTGTACTGTTTATGGATCTACCAAATACCGTACGGTCAATTGTAAATATCCGTAACCATAAATGGTGTACTCATTGTTCATTCTTGAACTGCTGTGGAATTTATATCATAAGTGAAGAGGTTAATCGAATGGCCGCAGTACTGTTGTAATGACTGCATACAGTGCTCTTATGTCAGTTGTTAATATGTCGAACTGTAACGGATCTGTCTTATGTCATTCTAGAGATGCTCTAGAATATACGTCATCGTTGAGCAGATTAAACCATCGGCTTCAGTGCTGTATTGATGGATGTACTATGTACCGTACTGTCTATTTTAAATTTCTCCAGCCATAACTGTGTAATGTAGTAATTATCATAGAATTACGGTTAAATATAAACTGCAAGTGAAGAAATTGGTCCAGCCGTTAAAGTATTATCATGACAGCTGTACTCAGTACTGTATCGTCAATTGTTAATGACTCGAGCAGTAATAGGTCAGTATATTGTAATTCAAGAATTGCTACAGCGTATAAATTACGACTGAACCGATTAGTCCAACAACTACTGTGCCCAATCTGTGGATTTACCAGCTTCTGTACATGGAAGGTGTAAATAATTCAAGCCGTAACGTATGTATACATTGATTGTTCTATAACTACTGTGGAATTTACGTCATCACTGAACAGAATTAACCAACCGCTACAGTGCTCTGTCAGCAGAGGCACCAAATGCTGTACTGAGAATTGTCAATAACTCAAGCCATAACTGATGTGTACATTGATTTTTCTTGAGTAACAGTGGAACTTAAATCATAAGTGCATAGTTTAATCGAAAGGTTGCAGTGCTGTTATGATGGCTGTTCACAGTACTGTTATGTCAACAGTTAATATGTCGAAATATAACGGATATGCCTCTTGTCATTCTAGAGTTACTACAGAACCCACATCTTCATTGAACAGGTTAATGTATCGGCGACAGTGCTCTCTGAGTGATGGTACTAAGCACTGTACTGTCAATTGCAAATATCTTCAGCCATAACTGTACAGTTTATTGATTATCCTAGTATTGCTGTTAAAATTATATTATCAGCGAACGAATTAGACAACTGCTAAATTACTGTGTTTATGGCCGTACACAGTACTATTTCGTCAATTGCTAATGTCTCGATCGATAATGTGTCAGTCCTTTGACATTTCAGAATTGAAATAGAATTCAAGTCATCACTGAACAAATAAATACAACCTCCACAGTGCTTTATTGGTGGACGCACCAACTACCGTACTGGGAGTTGTAAATGCCTCTAGCCATAACTGACGTATACATTGACTATTCTAGAAGTACGTTGGTATACAAAACCTCCCTGATCATAATAATCCAACGGTTACAATGCTCTATTCGTGTTCGTACTAAGAGCTGTACCTAAAATTATAAATATCTCAACCCATAACCTTACTGTACGTTGGTTATTCCAGACTTGTGTCGTCATTTATATCATTAGTGAACAAATTATTCCAGTGGTTACAGTTTAGTAATGAAGGCTGTTCTCAAAACTGTTTCGTCAATGACCAAAGGCTCGAGCCATAATGGGTCAGTCCTTCGTCATTCTAGGATTGATATAGGATTTAAGTCATCTCTGAACAGAATAGTCCACCTTCTACAGTGATCTATTGGTGTGCGCACCAACTACCGTACAGTGTTCTGTAAAAATCGCTAGCCATAACTGATGTATACATTGCTTATTCTAGAACTACTGTGGAATTTATGTAGTCGGTAATCAAATTGGCGCAAAGGCTACAATAATGTTATGATGTCTGTGCATAGTACCTGTTTTCGGCTGTTAATATTTCGAGTAGTATTGGATACGACCCTTGTCACTCTAGAATTGCTATAGAATCTGTATCATCATTCAATAGATCAATCCAACGGCTAAAGTGGACTGTTGATTGATGTACTAATAACTGTACTGTCAACTGCAAATACCTCTAGCCATAACAGCACTATACATTGACTACCCTTAACATTCCTCGGAATATAAATCATCACTGAGCAGATTAATCTAACGGCCAAAGTGCTTACTGGTGGAGGAACCAACTACCATACCTGGAATTGTAAATTTCTCCAGCCATATCTGATATATACATTTACTGTTCTAGAACAACTGTGGAATAAAGGACATCAGTGAACAAATTAGTCCAACGTCTAAATTTCTGTGATTAAGGCTGTACTCAGTACGGTTTCGTCAATTGCTAACACCTTGATGGATAATGGATCAGCCATTTGTTATTCTATAATTGTTATAAAACCTTAGTCACCACTGAGCAGGTTAATCCAACAGATACAGTGCTATGTTTGTGAAAGTACCACGTACCACACTATCAATTGTAAATGTCCATAGCCATAAAGGTACTATACATTGATAAGTCGAGAAATGCTTTGGAACTTACGTAGCCATTGAACAAGGTAATCCAACTGCCACGGTTTTGTGATGTTGGTTGCACTCAGCACTGTGTACTCAATTGTTAACATCTCGAGGGATGATAGATGGGCCTTTTTCCGTTCTAGGGTTACTATGGAATCTATATCATCATTGAACAGATTACTCCATCGGCTACAATGCTTTGTTGATTGATGTAGTATGTACCGTAAAGTCAGATGTGAATATCTCTAGCCACAAGCGAACGACACAATGATTTGCCGGAATGGTAGAGGAATTTAAATGATCAAGACACAAGTTAATCCAACGAATACAGAAATGTGATGGTGGCTGTACTCAGTAATGTGTTGACAATCGTTTATACCTCGATGGATTGCGTAACTATCATTTTCATTCTTGAATTGATGTACAATGTAAATCATCATTGAGCAGATTAATACATCGGGGACAGCGCTCTGTTGGTGTATGTACTAAGTACCGTTCTCTGAGTTGTAGATATGTATAGCCATAACTGTCTAGCCATAACTGTACCATACACTGATTAATCCGGAA
Source organism: Eufriesea mexicana (assembly GCF_001483705.2). NCBI lineage: Eukaryota > Metazoa > Arthropoda > Insecta > Hymenoptera > Apidae > Eufriesea > Eufriesea mexicana. Next base: position 8,503 of record NW_016926780.1, read on the forward strand.
TTGATATAGAATTAAAATCTTCAGTGAACAGGGTTATCGAACGGATGCAGTACTTTGAAGATTGCTCTACCCTGTACTGTGTTGTCAATTGCGTATGTCCTGCGGCATATTGGATCTGTCTCACTTCATTCTAGAATTGCTGTAGAATATATATCATCAGTGAAAAGACCAATCCAACTGATATATGGACCTGCTGGTGTACGTAGTACGTACTGTACTCACAGTTGAAAATATCTGCGGCCGTAACCGTACTATATATTGATTATTCTAAACCTGCTTTGGAATTTACAGCATCCGTGGGCAGATCAATACAATTCTATAGTCCTCTGTTGATGCATGTATTAAGAATCGTTCTGACAATCATAAGTATCTCTGGAAATGACGTACTATATATTGATAAACCTAGATTTGCTTTGGAATATACGTCATGAGCGAACAAATTAATCCAACAGCTAAAGTACAGTGATAGTTCCTGTACTCTGTACTGTTTGGCCAATTGTTAATGTCTCAAGCGACAGTAATACAGTCCTCTGTCTTTCTTGATTTGCAATAGAAATTAAATCACCGCTGAACATACTGATCCAACGTCTAGAGTATCCTATTGGCAGACGTACAAATTACCGCCCTGGGAAATATGAATAACTCAAGCGATAGCTGCCCTGTACATTGACTACTCTAGAGCTACTGTGGAACTTACATCATCACTGAACAGATTGATCCAACAGCTACGGTGCAATATTGGTGGATGAACTTATTTCCGTACTGGAATTGTAAATATTTTTATCTAAAACTGATGCATGCATTGATTATTCTAGAAATATTGTGGAATATGTATCGTCAGTGAACTAACTAATCCAAAAGCTACATTACAGTTATGATGGCTGTACATAGTATTGTTATTTCAATTGCAAATATCTTGAACTGTAACGGTTCAGTCGTTTGTTATTCTAAAATTGCTGTAGAATCTAAAACATCATTTAACAGGTTAGTCCAGCGGCAACAGTGCTCTGTTCATGTATGTACCATGTGCCGCACTATCAGATTTAAATATCTCTACCCATAGCCGTACTTACAATGATTAATCTAGAATTCCTGCTAAATTCAATTTATCAGTGAAGCAATTAGTCCGACGTCTTATGTACTGCAGAGATGGCTGTACTGAGCACCGATTCCTCAATTGTTTGAGTCTGTATCTATACCGGATCTGTCTTTTGTCTTTCTAGAGTTGCCATAGGATATAATTTATCATTGTACAGATCAATCCAACGGCATCACTGCCCTGTTGATGGATATAATAACAGCCGTACTGTCAATTGTAAGTACTTCTAGCCATAACCGTACAATACATTGACTACCCTAGACTGTCTTCGGTATTTAAATCAACACTGAACTGGTTAATCCAACGTCTACAGTGCTCCCTTGGTGGGTGCACGTACTACCGTACTGGGAGTTGTAAATCTCTCTGTCCATGACTGATATTTTCATTAATTGTTTTAGAGCTACCTTGTAATTTGTATCAACAGTGAACAGATTAATCCAACGGCAGCACTGCTCTTTTCGCACATGTAGTGTGTACCTCACTGTCAAATGTATATGCCACTAGCAATGACCGTTCTATACACAGGCTACTCCTGAATTGCTTTGGAACTTACGCCGCCAGTGATCAAAGTAATCCAACGGCTAAGGTACTGTAATGACGGCTGTACCTAGTACTGTGTTGTCAAATGTCAGTATAGCGATGGATAATCTATATGCCTTTTGTCATTCTAGAATTCGTATAGAATTTAAACCGTGAGTGAAGGTAGTAGTACTACGGCTGCAGTGCAGTGATGATGGCTGTACTTAGCAATGTGATGACAATTGTAAATACCTGGAGGGATAATGTATCTGTCCTTTTTCATTCCAGAATTACTGTAGGAAGTAAATCACCGGTGAATAGACTAATCCAACGGCTGCAGCCCTCTGTTCGTGGATATACTAAGTAACGTACTGTCAATAGTAAATACCTCTAGTCACAACCGTACAATACATTCATTTTTATGGAATTGCTGGAGAATTTAGTTCATGTGTGAAGAAGACATTACAAGGGCTACAGTAACGTGGCAACGGCTGTACTCTGTCTTGCCATGTAAATTATTGATGCCTGGTGAAGCAATGTGTCGGTACTTTGCCATTGTACATGGGACATGTACTGAGTACCGTACTGACAGTTGTAAATATCTCTATACATAACCGTAGTATACATTGTGTATACCATAATTGCTATAGAATTCACATTATCAGAGAATAAGGTAATTCAACGGCTACAGTACGTTCACATTACCGGTAATCAATACTGTGTTCTCAACAGCTAATGCCTCGAGGTATAATGGATCTGCATTTTCCACTCTAGAATTTCTGTACAATATACGTCTTCAGTGAGCAGATTTATCCAACTGCTACAGTGCTCTGTTGGTGTATGTACTAAGTACGGTAGTCTCAATTGTAAATATCGCTAGCCGTAACCATACAATACATTGATTACTCTAGAATTGCTGTAGGCATTATATCATCAGTGAACAAATTAATGCAACGCATACGCTACTGTGATGATGACTGTACTCAGTACTGTGATGTCAATTGTTGATACGTCGAGGGATAATGGGTCTGTGTTACCACATTCCAGAATTGCTCGGGAATTTAGATCATCATTGGGCAGATTACAACAACGGCTACAGGTTTCCGTTGGAGGATGTACTTCATACCGTAACGTTATTTGTAAATATCCCTGTCCATTACTCTTCTATACAGAGATCATTTTGGAATTGCTGGAAGATTCAATACATGTGTAAAGAAATTAGTCCAACGTTAGGAGTTATGTGATGATAGCTGTATCCAGATCTGCTATGTCAATTGTAAATGCCTGGCGAGGTAATTGATCGGTATGTTGATATTCCGGAATTGCTATAGAACGTAAGTCATCATTGAACAGATTAATCCGACGGCTACAGTACTTTATCGGTGGATGCATCAACTACCGTACTGGGAATTGTAAATATCATCAGCCATAACTGATATATGCATAGATTATTCTATAACTAATCTGGAAATTAAACCGTCAGTGAAGAGCTTAATCAACCTTCTGCAATACCGTGAAAATGGCTGAGCGAAGTGCCGTATGTGAAATGTTATTTTCTTGAGCTGTAACGGATCAGCCTTTTGTCCTTCTAGAATTGCTATAAAATCTTAATCGTCATTGGACTTATTAATCCAACAGTTTCAGTGCTCTGATGGTGGATGCACTAAGTACCGTACTGTCAGCTGTAAATATCTCTAGTGATAACCGTAATATGTGTTGATTATGCTATAGTCACTGCTATATTTAATTTATCAGTGAAGATATTAGTCCTACGTCTAAAGTACTGCGATGATGGCTGTACTCAGAACTGTTCCGTCACCTGCAAGTGTCTCGAGCTATAACGGATATACCTTTTCAGATTCAAGAATTGCTACAGTATACAAGTCATCATTGAGCACATCAAGCCAAATGCTACTGTGCCCCGTTGAAGGACTTACTATGAAACGTACTGTCAACTGTAAATATACCAAGTAATGGCAGTGTCATACAACGACTACCCTGGACCTGCATTTCATTTCACGCCATCACTGAACAGATTAATCTAAAGGCTACGGTGCTGTATCAATGGATGCACATATTTCGTGCTGGGAATTGTAAATATTATCATCCATAACTGATACATACATAGGTTATTCTGTACAAATCTGGAAATTATACCGTCAATGAGATGATTAATCAAACGGCTGCAATACTGTGATGATGGCTGAAATAAGTGCCGTTATGTCAAATGATATTTTCTCGAGCAATAACGGATCAGCCTCTTGTCCTTCTAGAATTGCTATAAAATCTAAATCATCATTGGACTCATTAATCCAACTGCTTCAGTGCTCTGCTAGTGGATGCACTAAGTGTCGTACTTTCAGCTGCAAATATCTCTAGCCATAATCGTACTATACATTGATTATTCTAGAATTGCAGTGGAAATTACATCGCTCGTGAACAACGTAGTCCAACGGCTACAGTACCGTATTGATGGCTTTAAGCTGTACCGTTTTGTCAACTGCAAATTTACAGAGGCATAATGGATCCCTCTTTTTTCACTTTAGTAATGCTGTAGGACATATATCATCAGTGAGCAGATTAAACACAACGTCTACAGTACTCTGCTTGCGGATATACTACGCACCGTAATGCCTGTTGTTAATATCTCCAGCCATATCCGTACTGTACATTAATTATTCTACGTCTGCTGTGAGTCTTGCATCCTCAGAGAACAAATTATTCCTGCGCCTACGATACTATGATGATGGCTGTAATCAGTCCTCCTGTATTAATTGCCAATGACTCGCGATATAATGGATACTCAGTTTGTCGTTCTAGAATTGATACATAATCGATATCATCACTGAACATGTTAATCCAATGTCTGCAGAGGTCATCTGATGTAGCTGCGAGATATCGTTATGTCAATTGCAAATTTCCCTAGCGATAAGAGTATACACATTGATTACACCAGAATGGCAGAGGAATTTATGTCATCAACGAACAAATTAAATCAACGAATACAGTACTGTGATTATGGCTGTACTCTGTACTCTATTGTATATTGTGAATATGTAGAGGGACAATGGATCTGTGCTTTGTCATTTCCGAACTGCTACGGAATTGATATCAACACTGAACAAAGTAATCCAAGGAATGCAGTACTGTGATGATGACTGTACTCTGCAGCGAGTTGCCAAATGTTAGTAACCACTAGCGATAACGGAACTGCCCCTTGTTATTCTAGTACTGCTGTGGTATACAAGTCTTCAGTGAACAGACCAATCCAAAGGCAACAATGCTCTGTTGAAAGACGTCCTAAGAATCGTATTTTCAGTTGCAGATAACTCTAGCCATGACCGTAATATACAAGGATTATTCCATATTCGTTGTGGTATTTAAATAACAAATGAACAAGATAATCCATCGGCTACAGTACCGTGATGATGACTGTGCTTTGCATTTTATTGTCAATTGCACATAAGTCGAGGAATAATGGACCGCTCTTATGTCATACTAGAATTGCTATAAAATATGAGTCATCATTGAGCAGAATATACCAACCGCTACAGAGCTCTGTTAGTTGATATACTAAGTATCGTATATTCAGTCGTGAACATCTCGATCCATAACCTAAATATGCATACATAATTCTAGAATTACTATGGAACTTAAATCACCAAAGATCAAATAATACAGACGACTCCAGTACTTTGACGATTGCTGCACTCAGTACTGCGTTCTCATTTGTTAATACCACGAAAGATAACGGTTCATTCCTTTGTCATTGAAGAATTGCTGTTAAATTTATATCATCAACAAACAGACTAATCCAACTGCTACAGTAAAGAGATGATAGCTGTATTCAGTATAGTGTTGTCAATCGTATATTTCTCGATGGATAATGCATCTGCCTTTTTTCATTCTATAATTGCTGTTCGATATAGATCATCATTCAGCAGATTAATTCAACGGCAACAGTGCTCTGTTGGTGTATGTACCACGTACCGTACTGTCAATTGTAAATATCGCATGCCGTAACCGTATTGTACCTTGATGATTCCATAAATACTTCTGGAATTTACGCCAACTGCGAACATATTCATCCAACTACCACGGTACTGTGTTGATGGCTGTACTCAGTAGTGTATTGCCAATAGTATATATCTCTAGGGATAATGTATCTGTATTACTTCATTATAGAATTGCTGCAGAACATAATTCACCAATACACAGAGTAACCCAACAGATACAGTGCTTCGTTTTTGTATGTCCTACATATTATATTTTCCTACAATATCTCTAGCGATAACCGTACTATAAGTTGATTATTCTAGAATTGCTTTGGAAATAAGATGACCACTGAAATCATAAATCCAACGGCTACAGTGCTCTCTTGGTGGATGTACCAGCTACCGTACTGTGGATTGTAAATATCTCTGTCCATAATTGATGTACACATTGATTATTCTAGAACTACAGCGGAACTTATATCATCACCGCTCAGATTATTCCAGCGGCAACAGTACTGTGATAGTGGCAGTACATCCTACCGAGTTGTCAGTTGTTAGTACCTTGAGCTATAAGGAAATAACAGCTACCGTACTGGGAATTGTAAACGTCAGCAATCATAACTAATGTGTACAATGATCTTTCTAGTACAACTGTGGAATTCAAGTCATCAGTGAATGGATTAATACAACACCTCCAGTAACGTTGTGGAGGCCGCACTCAGTACGCGTATGTCTATTATTAATATCTCGAATTACATTTCAGGGTAAACAAGGGTATTCCGGAACCTTCAATTCGGTACGCTTTCCGGTATCATTAAGAATTCATTTGTTACATTTTAAAAATGTTGAGTCGTTAAATGAATGTCTGCAGGTACGATAATTTACTAATAATTCCAACGACGATTGAAAGTGTTTAAACACTGGTAATCGTTCAAATTAATTGATGTGTGCCCTATGCACATCAAGTTTGAGATTGTCAGCACAGACAGCGATTCTTCATACAGATAACATATTTGCATCTATATTTGGAACATGAAACAGATTCTTTAGTCTCAGCCTCCTTTCAGTGCCCTCGATGTCTTATTTCAAACTCACTTGTGCTTCGAGAATTTAATTTATTCCTCACTTTGTAAGCCAGTCTAATAACTCGTTGTTGATCTCCTATTTCACAAATATCCTTGCATCAAAAGCCATTAGCCTAGTTGAGCTACAAAGCAATAGCCGAACTGTGTATAAAACGTTCTTATACGTTCTACGTGCTACTAAATTCCTGGGTATCACACAACCTTGGTCATTCACAGCTTTAGCTGCAGCGTCGGCGGGCTTCATCACTTTATTAGGTTGAAGAAAAATTTTGGGAATGATATGTCAAATACGCAATACGAATATATAAATTAGAAGACACATATAATAAACGGTAGCAAAATTTAATTTATAAACCCTTGCAGATAATTCAGCAATAATATTTATACACACGGATAAAAGTAACTGAGCCCGACATTAAATTAGTCAGTATGTTTCAGGATAAACAACAGTTCTCTGGAATCCTTAATTCAGTATACATTCCTGTCACATTAATATTTCATTTCTATCATAATAAAAATCTTCGGCCGCTAAAAGAATGACGGAAAGCAACATAATTTACAATTAATTCCAACGATGTTTGAAGAAATCTAAATACTAGTAATCGTTGAGATTAATAGATGTGTGCTCCATGCATATCAAATTTGAGATTGTTAGCACAGACAGCGATCCTCCATACAGATAACAAATTTGCATTTAAGATTCGGACATGTAACATATTTGATAGTCTGAGCTTTCTTTCAATACCCTCTTTGTTTTATTGTATCCTTACAAGTGCTTCGTGACTTTAACATATTCCTCTCTTTAACAGCAAGTTTGATATCTCGTTGCTCATCTCCTATCTTTTCAAATATCCTAGAATCACAAGTCATGTGCCTTGTTGACCTGCAAAGTAATAGCCAAACCGTGTCTCAAGCATTCTTGTACGTTCCACGTACTACTAAACTTCTGGGCACCTCATACATTTGGTCATCAACAGCATTAGCTGCTGCATCGTTAGTCTTCATCATTTAATTAAGTTGAAGTGGAAAAATTAGGAATCACATGTCGTAGGTGCAATATGAATATATAATTTAAAAGGCATACATAATAAACAGCAGTGAAATTTAATTTATAAGCTATTGCAGATGCTTCAGTAATAATATTTATAAACACGGATGAAGTTATGTGAGTCCGACACTAAATTGATCAGTATATTTTAGGATAGAGAAAAGTTTTCTGGAATCCTTAGTTCATTAAACTTTCCAGTCACACCAATATATCATTTACATCATTATAATAATCCTCAATCGTTAAATGAGTGCCGGAAAGCACGATAACTCACAATTAATTCCAACGATGTTTGAAAGAACTTAAACACTAATAATCGTTAGGATTAAAAGGTATGTGCTCCATGCACTTCAAATTTGAGATTGTCAGCACTGTCAGCAATTCTTCATACAGATGACAAATTTGCAATTAAGTTTGGGACACGTAGCAGATTGTTTAGTCTCAGATTTCTTTCAATGCCTTCGCTGTTTCATTTCAACCTCACATATGTTTCGAGACTTTAATTTATTTCTCTCTTCTTCAGGCAGTCTGATACCTCGTTGCTCATCCCCTTTTTTCAAATATCCTTTCATCGAAATCCATTTGTCTAGTTGTGCTGGAATGCAAATGGCAAACTTTGTCTAGAAAATGCTTCTACGTTCCACGTACTACTGAACTTCTGGGTATCTCACACATTTGGTCATGTGCAGCCTTAACAGCTTCATCGGTAGCATTCATCGTTTAGTTAAGTTGAAGAAATATCTGAGGAATTAAATGACAAAGGTGCAACACGAATATATAAATTAAAAAACGTACATAATTAACGGTAGCAGAATCTAATTTATAAACTATTGTAAATTGTACAGTAATAATAGTTATAAACATGGACCAAATCAAGTAGGACCGGCATTAAGTTAACCACTACACTCTAGGGTAAATAAAAGTATTCTGGAGTATTTAATTCAGTACGCTCTCCTGTAACATTACGATATCATTTACTACATTATAAAAATGCTCAGTCGTTAAATGAATGACTGCAAGGACGCTAATTTACCGTTAATTCCAACGATGTATATAGGAACATGTATACTAATAATCGTTATGATTAAAATGTATATGCTCCATGCACTACAAATTTGAAATTGTCAGCACAGTCAGCGATACTTCACACAGATGGCAGGTTGCATTTAAGCTTAGGACATATAGCAGATTCTTTAGTCTCGGCCTTCTTTCAATGCACTCTTCGTTTTAATGTGTCCCCACATGTGGTGCGCGGCTTCTACATATTGCCCTCATTGTCAGCCGGTTTGATATATCATTGTTCATCTCATATTTTTTCAAATGTCCTTGAATAACAAGTCATGTGTCTTGTTGAACCGCAGAGCCACAGCCAAACTGTGTCTCAAATCTTCTTGCACGTTCCACGTACTTCTAAACGTCTGGGTCCTTCAAATCTGTAGTCATGTACAGCATTAGCTGCTGCATCGGTAGTCTTCCTCATTTTATTAAGTTGAAGAATAAATTTGAGGAATTAAATGACAGAAGTGCAATACGAATATATGAATTAAAAAACATACGTAATAAACGGCGGCAAAGTCTAATTTAAAAATTATTGTAAATACTTCAGTAATAAAAGTTATAGACACGGACCAAATTAAGTGAGACCGACATTAAGTTTATCAGCACATTTTAGGGTAAACAGGAGTGTTTTCGAGTCTTTAATTTAGTACGCTTTCATGTAACACAGAGATATCGCTTATTACATTATAAAAATGCTCAGTCGTTAAATGAATGACTGCAAGGACGATAATTTACTAATAATTCCGCGACGATTGAAAGAATTTATAAACTATCAGCCGTTCAGATTAATTGATGTGTGCTCCATGCTCTTAAAATTTGAGATAGTCAGCACAGCCAACGATTGTCCATACAGATGACAAATTTGCAATGAAGTTTCGGAAATGTAACAGATTCTTTAGCCTCAGATTTCTTTGAAAATTCTCTTCGCTCTATTGTATCCTCACAAGTACTTCGTGACCTTTACATATTCCTCTCTATGACAGACAGTTGGATGTCTCGTTGTTCATCTCCTATTTTTTCAAATATCCGTGAATAACAAGTCATGTGCTTTGTTGGCCTCAAATGCATTAGACAAATTGAGTCGCAAATATTCTTGTACGTTACAAGTTCTCCTAAACTTCCGGGTATGTCCTACCTTTGGTCATGTACAGCCGTAAATGCTTCATCGGGAGTCTTCATCACTTTATCTAGTTGAATCAAAAATATAACTAATTAAATGTTAAAATTGCAATAGAAATACGTAAATTAAAAAGCGTGGAAAAACAACAGTAGTAATATTTAGCGCATAAAATATTGAAAATACTTCAAAAATAATTTTCAAAAATTCTAATCAAGTTCATTGATACCGACTTCGAATTGTTCAGTATATTTTTGGAGGAATAAAAATATTCTGGAATCTTCAGTTTATTACACTTTTCTGCCACGAAAATATTTCAATTATTCAATTATAAAATCCTACATTCGTTAAATGAATGACTGAAAGGAGGATGAGTTACTAATAATTCCAACAATGACTGAAAAGATTTGAATATTAATGATCGTCTAGATAAGAAGATGTATGATCCATACTTTTCAAACTTAAGTTTGTAACCGCAGCCTGTGATACTTGAAAGATAGTTCAAATTTGCATTTAAGTTTGGGACCATTATCAGATTCATCAGCTTCACCCTTCTTTCAATACCCATTTTGTTTTATTTCACCCTCACCTGTGATTTGTGACTTTAATTTATTCCTCTCACAGTCAGCCAGTCTGATATATCCTTGTTAATCCCCTGTCTCTTCAAATATCCTCGCATCACAAGCCATGTGTCTTGCTGACCTGCAACGGAACATCCAAATTGTGTCCCAAATATTCTTGTACGGTCCATGTTCTTGTAAACTTCTGGGTATCTCATACCTTTGGTCATGTACAGCTATAACTGCTTCACCTGCATTCATCATCATTATCACCTGCTTGTCACGTCCAGGTGCACTTCCACTTCTATCTTTACCCATTCCTCTGCAGCATCCTCCACGCGGAGTAACATGTCTTTTGTCTCATTATAACCGTATGTTGCATGAGCATATCTCTGAGCGGCCTAACATTTAATTAGCCACTACACTCATTTCCTAAATGTCTCTTTTTCCCACATTTACAATAATGCACGTCACTATTTATACTGTCTCTCACTTTCCTGACACCCTCAATGTGTTTCGTTACTTCGTCGTCTCCTCTCTTGCCCTTTTCGCTCTCCTCCTGTTTTAAAGCGTATACTGTGTCTCGCAATGTTGTTCTTCTCTGGCCTTCTAATAACCATACATTCTGTTACTACTCTGACATAACGTCCTGCATGACCTACATTTCAATTTCATACCCCCATGTATGTTTAGCAAATTCGCCACGATGATTTCTTAATTCAGTTGCTCTATTGATAAATTCATCGATGCCTTATTCCCTTTTCCCGCATATGCTTGTCAATTTATACAATGATCTCACTCCCATTCCTTCTCTGTCCACAGCCATGTTCTTTTCAATCAAGTGCCACGTTTCGTCTCCATTCTTGTCAGGAGTAGATTTCAGTAACTGAGACTTATTGATCTTCTTGATTGTCACAGACCTGTCTACATACTTGTTATAGCCTTATGCGTTCCATACATTGAATTTCTCTTCATATTGCTATCTCCCTTCCTGTAATGGTTCATAGGTATTCACATTTATCAACCTTCTCCATAACTCCTTGGCTAGCAGGACACCAGCAATCTTTTCCGGTGTAGGCAAGTAACTCTATTATCATTTATGCTCCATGTGTCTGTCATCGTAACCTCACATTTGCACGCGTCAACTATAATTCTCTCCAATCCTTTCCTACATTCAAGCCTTGCAATAAATTTCATACGGTTTTATAATTAATAGACAATCATAATGTATCAATACATATGTCCCTTACTATTAACGGGTATCGATAATTTGGTTTAAGCTTTTCATGCTTTCTATACTTCCTCACGCCTCGCACACACGATTTTTACTGACGCCGTACATCCGCAACGTTACCAACCTTGACCTCATTCCACGGCCAACCATTTCCCATTCGCACCACACGAACGCAATCTCGCGCGCATACTATATACCAAACCTCACATATGTAACTTCCAATATTACTGATAAAATTAAATAAATATCAGAATTAATTTTTTTTACAATAAAATAAATAATTATTCCTTATATGTAATGTAAATACTAAGAAAATAAAAATACCTGAATTGAATAATGCAATTCCGGTTATAAGAATACCTTCATATTTCAATTATAATTATTAATCATTTTAAAGTCACATTTTGTGGTTGAGTAACTCCAACTTGAATGGAACGTGTAATATATGTATATGAAAATAGGATCAAAAAAACGAAATAAAGAGAAACAAGTCAGATTTAAGATAAAAAGGCAGTCTAAATTTTAAAAAATATATATTATTAATGCATCACACCTGTGCTCAACAGTACACGCTTCCGCGTGTTTATAACATTATTCCGTTGTTCATAATATTATGAATTTAAATATGTTTATTAAGGTAAAGGTTAAGTTGCAAACTTCACATATGTACATATATGTAATATTATGTTTAGTTATTCACCAATGTGATGAATCATAAGGGAATTATCAGAGGTCAAGTTCGAAATGGTACTTAACGAAAAGGAAAATTAAATGACCGAATTCTTAATTAATATATGTATTTAACTAAATAAACTGAATAATATTAAAGAATAAATACAGAAAATACGTATGCTGGAAAATATGATATAAAGCATTCTAAGAGTATCATCAATATTTTCAATCGAACACGAATAATTAATAACGCCAAAAAATTTATTCAAGCAATTCTCAATATCGTTAAAATTAAATGCCGATGAATTTAAATTTGAACATATTCGAATTGGACAAGCTATATCTTGTGTAATATTTCTAATTAGCACAAAAATTACCCAAAAGCTTATTAAATATCGAAGTGAAATTAATGGCACTAAATGAATAAAGAATTTATTTATGTATTTTCTACAAGACATATTTTTAGTGCTTGTCATAAAGTTAATGACAATTATAAATTAAAAATTAACTATCTAGTTGAAGTAGTAATATGAGGAATTCTATGAAAATGTGACATTGGGGTATATAAATCCTTTGAAATCGTAAATTATTGTAAATTCTGCAAATGTGATTTATAAAAATTGAAATCAAATTAAATTAGATCGACTAGAAATTAATCAATACAGCCTAGGGTAAATAAGAATTGATTCAAATATAAATAATCGCTTAGGAATGTAGTGTTGATGAGTCACTGGACCAAGTATTCCACATATATTTACCAAATTAACTCTCACGTTTTTTTATTGTTACCTCTTCATTGAAAGGTAGATTTTCTAATATATCGTTTTATTTAATTAGTAAATATATTGTATCTATTTTAATACATTGAAGAACTTATTAATGACAAATTGTTGTCATTTGTGGCATTAAATTTTCCTCAAAAGCGCTTATTAATAGACTGTATTTGATGTGAGAAATCAATTCTTCCGATTAAGTCATGTTGCGTCTCGAGCACTTCAACTAGCTAGTGGAATTTCATGGTGTCATAAGGCCCGTTACGCTGCTGCGGCGATGCTGCTTGGGATGCGGCCTACTCTAACTTGGTAGAGGTAGACCTGGTTGGTGTTGAACTGCAGAGAGTTCTATTGTAGATTGCAGTATCCTGGCAGAGCGGTTGGCTGATCCCTATCGAAGATGCTGGTGTCGTCGTGTTGGAGTTTTTCGAGATAATTCTTTGTGAATGCCTTGTCAGTAATGTTATAGGGATCGACTGTCTTCTGATTCTTTGGTATATTATTGGGGGTGTACGCCAACTTCAGTGTCCTCCTATTGTGGATGTTGTGTAAGGAATTTAGGTTCTGACGCCTATAGCTTAAGGGAATAATTTATCGGTCATTGTCACGGTATATCCCAGCGGCGGGTTAGATGACGGTGAGCATGTGCAAGTCAATGGATGCTTTCAATAGAGGCATAAAACAGGTCTCCACTTGAATTGCGACATTGCGGTCCTATGGCCGCAACGTACATCCCGCCTTGAACTGTTTATGGTTCAATGAAATTTAGATATGAAATTAGGGGTGTCGATATGTGAATGCAGTTACAATGATGACTGATGTGTAGAATGACAGTGTGTAGTATCCCTATCGTACAAGGTCGCGTCTTAAAATAAAGTGATCTAGGTGAGTCTTATTTGTATATTATAACAGACATCCTAGACAAATGATCTGATATATCGATAAGCAACGGAGCAAATTTTTAACGCTGCGCTTATATCCTCCTTGGGCCGTCTTGAAGCTAACTATGCGGATCATACCATCGGATCCTGAGTGTGTGGCCGTTATTCTCCCGAGCGGCCACGTCATGCGTGGCGTGTTGTCTTCCTTGATCAGGACCATGGTTCCGATGTCGAGTTCTCTCCCTTGACATTATACCATTTTCTGCGGGTCGTCTGTTCCAGCAAATACTCCTTGAACCAACGTTTCCAAAGTACCAAAAAAATGGTACTGCATGCTTTGAACGTGTCGCCACGATGAAAGCCATCCGTCCGGGTTTGTCGTAAAGTCGATGTCTGCGAGCTTTGTCAGTCTATCGCCAATAAGGATACGACCTGGTGTTAGAGCGGTCAGGCCGTTGGGATCCGAGGATAAGAGTGTTATGGGTTGGCAACTTAGAATAGCTTCTATTTCGTTCACGTCGTTCAGCGAGGCCTAGTATGACAGCAGTCTTTCTCGATCCACACGTGAGTGGTGATGTCTTGATGATCGGAATGCGACTTCCAGCAGTCCGCCAAAGCCCGGAGCGGAATGAAGTGCAACGTGACACCTTCATTCGCAAGTGCCGATGCTATGATGGTGCGATAACTCTGTGATCTCACAAACCTATTTAGTTCCCTTATCAATATATTGGCACCGGTAAAATTGGTGGCATTGTCGGATTTGGTGTCGGAGCATCGGCCTCTCCTCGCCACGAGTCGCCGTAGAGTTGCTAGGACGTCCTCAGTAGCCAGGTCGCCCAAGATTTCCATGTGAATGGCCCGTATCGCAAAGCTCACAAGTATGGCTAAGTAGACCTTAACCATGTTACGAATTCGGTGGGTTTTCATTCCACTTTCATGTGGAACGCATCACAATAATCTATGCCAGAATGCAGAAAGGGTCTTGAAGGTGTGATTCGTGAGGGGGACAGATTGCTCATTTTATAATTGATGGTGGATGGCTTGGCCGGAATGCACCTTACACACTGATGAATAGTTTTTCGATTATGATATCTTCTGCCAGGTATCCAAAATCTTTGTCGCACGCTGTTCAAAGTGGTTTGTACGCCTGCGCGCAAACTTTTGATCTGGTGCCCGCGTATGACTAATTGAGTGACATGATCGTTCCGCGGCAAAATCATCGGATGCTTCATGTCGGGTTTTAAACTTCCCTTCGTTAGTCTGCCGCCCACTCGTAGTATTCCTTCCTTGTCTGTGAATGGGTCTAGAAGCGTCAGTGTGGTGGTCGGTCTCCCGGCCGACATGGCGAGTAATTCATTCCGGTAGGCCCGTTGTGGGATGCATTTTACGATGACCTGTTCCGCCTTGCGTAATTCCGCATACGTCATTGTCTTGCTCGGGAATTTCTTACGGGAGCTGATGAATCGAGAGCGTAACAAATATGCTGTAATTCGTTTGAGTTTGGTGAACGACGAGAATTTCTCGAGGAGGTCAAAGCCGTTGGTAGTAGCGTTCAGTGCTACGACGAGTGGCCGTTGCTCCGGGATACCCCTTGCCGGATCTAGTTGACTTCGGGGTGAGTCTGCCTCCGCTTCCTCTTGCCATTCCGGACCGTGGAATCAAAGTTTGCTGCTAGTCTGGTTCTCCGCCTTGCAATCGCGTGATATCAAATCTGCCGGGTTATCCACATATCGTATGTGGCGCCATTCGTTATCCTCAATCAAGCCTTGAGTGTCCGCGATTCGATGCGATACGAAAGTTTTTAGCTGATGCGGGGAAGTGCGTATCCAATATTTTACTATTGTGGAATCCGACCAAAATAAGTTTTTTTAGGAAGGACACACTCCGTAGTGCACTTGAAACGGTTTGGTGTGTCTTCGACAGTAAATGAGCTGCACACAACGCTAATCGAGGCAACGTGATCGTTTTTACGGGAGCTACCCTTGACTATGACGCCACTAAGTGTACCGATGTGGTGCACCGCGTGCTGATCCCGCGAATGTACATGCATGCCCCGTAAGCTTGCTGGCTCGCGTCGCAGGACCCGTGCAATAGCAATACGGTGTACTCCCTTGTATCTGTCGTCTCATCCTCATGTCTTCCAAAACTAGTAACTCGCGACAGTATGTGGTCCATTGGGTAAGAATGTCCATCGGTACTGATTCCTCCCAGTCTTATTGTAATTTCCACAGTGTTTGTAACATTATTTCAGCGCGTACTGTTATCGGTCCTAGAATTCCGAAGGGGGCAAAGAGTGTTGCAATTTTCGATAATATGGACCGTTTCGTTATAAGGTTGCCCTGTCTCAGTCCCTTAAAGTCAAATCTAAGCGTATCGCGCTTCGCGTCCTGGGAGAGTCCCAACGTATTTATGGTGTTGTCCAGGTCAACTCGTAGCAGTCGGTCATTTGCTTTGTCCTCCAAGGTTTTCACCAGTAGCTCGTCGTTTCACGTCCATTGACGTAGGTTGAAGTCTGCTCGGTTGGAGGCCTTGATTATCTGACCTCGTAGGACTGTTGCCTCGCTATAGAAGCTGGAACACGTTAGTAAGTTATCCACATAGAGGTCTTCGCGGAACGCGGTCACTGCTTGCGGGTATTATTCTCCCTCGTCAGCTGCGAGCTGGTGCAGCCCTTCAGTGTCTAGGGGGCGGCTGACCTGCCGCAGGTGGCGGTGTTAAGGGTACATGTAGCTATCGGCTCCCCCCCCCAATTCAGGCACCAGAGAATGTTTTGATACTCGCGGGCGTCAGGATGCCCCATACTGGAAGGTACACTTTCTTTATATCGGCGGCCATTACGCAGGTGTGTGACCCAAAGCACAATACGATAGAGAGTAGGTCTTCCTGGACGTTTGGTACCACCAACTGTGCGTCGAATAAAGAGCACCCGCTGGTGGTCCAGGCCGGTGCGTCGAAGACCACCCGGAATTTGGTAGTTAGGCGCGATTGCATTATTACAGCATGGTGCGGTAAGTAATATCTGTGCTTGATCGATGAATCCGTCACTAGCGACGTGTGGCCCAACACCAAATATTCGTTTAGAATGTTTTCGTGTCTGTGTCGGAGGTCCGGATTCTGGCTCAATTTCTGTTCCAATGCATAGAATCGCTTTCGTGCCAATGAATAATATTCGCCGAGATCCTTCACATTGTTCTTGAATTTCAGCCGAACTGTATACCTGCGTGTCACGTGGTCGCGGTTTGTTTGCGCTTTAAAATGCGCCTCATATTCTCTGTCTTCTACTGATATTAAAGGGGATCGCGGAGTTCCTTTGACCTCCCAAAATTGCGTGAGCTGATGTAGTGCGTAGCGAGCTATATGACAGCGAGTGAATTGTTGACTATCTACATGTGGGAGTTTGCCTGCCATGATCCAGCCAATTTTGGTTTTCTGTGGCGTGATTGCGTTGCTCATAGTGGGAATCTGCCCGACGCAGAATAACTTTAAGGACACCTCGGCGCCTAGTAATGCGTCCACCTCGGACGGCAAGTTGAAGTTAGGGTTGATTAGAGGGAGATTTCTTGGGATCTTGACGTCGGTCCTATATAGCGCTCGCGATAGTAGCATTTCTGTGATTTGTGGCACGATCAAGAATGTCGCGTCGACTGTGAACGGGCTTGTAAGCGATTGAATTTGCGTTTCCACGGCTTTCCTTACGAAAGTGGTTGTTTGTGTAATTCCAGTTACTGGTACTCCTACGCGGTGATGGGGAATGCCTTGCCTTTTCGAAAACCGTTCGGTAATAAGGTGGGACTGTGACCCGGAATCGAAGAGTAACCGACACGGTTGCTGTTTGTTTCGATTTTCCGGAAGGTAGACGACCACGATGGATAGCACAACCTCTGCCCCATGGGTTGCCTTGAGAGCCGAAACGTTCACTTGATACGCTTGTTGCGGCTCGCCCGTCTGCTCCTCATGCAATAATGTATGGAGGCGTCCGCTGCAACGTCTACATTTGATTGCCAAGCATTTTTGCACTCCGTGACCGACGCGTAAACAGTTCGTGCATAACCTTGCTCCCCTTACCAATGCAAAAGTCACTGCTAATGTGGCATTAATCATGTTCGCGCATGCTTGTGTGAGGTGGTTGCCATTGCAAAGGGCACATGTCATCTGGGCGATGGAATGGGCGCGTATCGTTTGTGATCTCGATCTCGTGTTTGGTTTACGAAATGAACGAGTATTCAATATGCCAGATTTCTGAGACCCTTCGTGCCGCGAGGTTTCTAATAATTTCCGTCAGTGTTGTAGGAAGTCGGGGATGCTCCTTCTGCATTCGTTCCTCCCACAACAGTCTGGTACGGTCATCTAACTTAGGTGTTATCGCGTGCATCGTGAGCGCCTCGAGGAATGGCTAATTCAGGGCTTGTAACGCACGATAAGGTTTAGTCGCTTGATCCACCAATTCTCCTAAGGAATATGCGTTGAATCGAGTGACTGCTGGAAGGTTGAAAAGCGCTTGAATCCTATTGGAATACGACGCATTGTGCGCTGTACAGCCGTTCCAACAGATTCCACGCAACCGAATATTGCGCTCTGGTTGCTTCTAATGATCCTATTCCTTCGGCAGCCATCCTGGTCGGACAGGACCGCAAATATATGAGCTTCTGCGCATCGTGGAAGCGTGCGTTGTCATGCACCGCGGCCTTGAACGCGTCGCAGGAACTCGTCCACGCCTCATTACACCACCAAATTGTTGGCCACTGCATAGTCGACAGCTTGACTTGCGGCTCCTTGAATACCGCGAGCGGTGATGCTGAATTGACCGTCGTTTCACAATCCGTCAGCGGCGGCTCTGCGTTTCGCGAGTCGAATTTAGCGACAATGCTTTTGTGCGAGACATATTATGAAGGTAGGTGTCGTCGTGTTCCGCACGTTCTGCGAAACGTGACTCCAATTCCTCGTCGGATGCGGCTAATTCAAGCTTCTCCAGAGACGATTCTAGTGCTCTGCAGTCCTTTTCCATGCTTGTGATTCTGAGGCGCATTTCTCCAATTTCTTCAGCGCCGTAAACATCCCATGACGGGACGTACTCTGCGAAGTGCGTTAATTTGCTTTCGAACCTAGCGCGTTTGCGAGAAAGTGAGCGCGTGTTATCGGCGGTTGCGAGTGCCAATGCTAACCTGACGCAAGTCTTCGAAGGATTGATAGGATGGCGATAATCTTACGTGATGATGACCAGACGTAGCTGCTTCGTGATGCTGAACGTTCCCCGATGGGAAAGTGGAGAAGGCTTCGAGGGGTTGAGTTTGCCCCTTGCGATGCGTGTTAAGCTTTGTCGTTCCAGGTGTCCACTGGCTCTGGAATCGGCTCAGATAATGGTTCGATGGTTCATCGCGACCGTTGCTTCAGATTCCGCGTGGAGATCCGGATGTGGATTCAAGTATGTGAATCCAGCTCAAATGACAAGTGTTGCGGATTCAAATGTTCGGTTCCGGCTCCGATGGCCCACAGTGTTGCAGATGCTCTTGAGTCGAATCCGGCTCGAAGGACCAAATGTTGCGTCCCGAGCACTGCAGCACGCTCGTGGAGTTTCACGGTGTTGTAAGGCCCGTTATGCTGCTGTGGCAATGCTGCCTTGGATGCGGCCAACTCTAACTTGATAGATGGATAGGTTGATCTGGTTGGTGTTCAACTGCAGAGAGTCCTACTGTAGATGACAGTCTTCTGGCAGAGTGGTTGGTAGGTCTCGAGCGATGATGCTGGTGTCGTCGTGATGGACTTTTTAGAGAGAATTCCTCTTGAATGCCCTGTTAATAGCTTTATTGGGATCGATTGTTTTCAGATTGGTTGGTACGCTATTGGGTGTGTAAGTCAACTTCAGTGTCCTTCGGTGATGGTGGTTGTTTGAACAATTTAGGATCTGACGCCTATCGTCTAAGAGGATAATTTATCAGACCTTGTCACGGTCTATTCCAGCGGTGAGGTAGTCTTCGCTGAGCATGTGCAAGTCAAGTGGTGCTTACAGTAGAGGTATAAAGCAGGCCTACACTTGACTTGGTACATTGCGGTCCTAGGGCCGCAACAAGACATATAATTTAGAGATAGTGAAAAGGATAGCCTAATATTAATTTTAAAATGGCAATTTAACGCTACATCAAAATATAACTAATTTATAAGCAAAATAAGTTGAATTTTACTTTTAATGCTCTTTGTAACATATTTTGTCGATGTTCTTTCTTATGTAATTGGTACAGAAATATGATTCCCAAACCAAATTCTTTAAAATTGACCAAAATATAAACCTGCACATAAACAAAACAAATTAAATTCATTTGTTTGATCAGGAATTGCATCACTTTTAATACCCAATATTGAAATTCCTCCGGAATGAACTGCATCAGTTGATGAAAGTAATAAAGGTAAAGAGAGTTTTATTGGAACTGCTATATAACAATATCGGTATCAAGAAGGTGAAGATTATGAATTATACAACAAATCAGTACACAGGAACCAAGCTCAAAACTACTAAATTCAGGATATCCATGTAATCTGCATCATTGATGTCCAATCGACTTAATTGAAAAATGATTTAGTAAATCATGAACACAATGCAAAGATTTTAAAGACGGAAAACGAATCAATATTGAAATAATTATAGGAATAATTGTTCAATTTATTTGGATTACTTGATCCTTTGATAAATATATATGAATACGTTTATTACGAAAGATATTCAGAATCAACGAAATAGATAAGAACATATGTGTTAGTATAATTAGTGCAATAAAATTCCGTAAATAAATTAAATTATCTGAATTAATTGAATTTGATTGCATTGAATTTGCAAATTGAATTGCAAAATTGGTATATTTTATGTTAAAATTTTTAATATCAGGATCATATTCCATATTTTAGAATTTCCATCTCGTGGCGCATTCCTATCATATTAGAATCTCATTTATTCAATTATGAAATTGTAATTTCGTTAAACGAAACACAGAAAGGAGGATTATTTGCTAATATTTCCAACGATGATTGGAAGAATTTAAATGTTAACGATCGTCTAGGCTAATATATGATCCAATATATCCAATATGTGATCCATACTTCTCAAGCTTAAGGCTGTAACCACAGTCAGTCGTACTTGAACCAGATATCAAATTTGCATTTACGATTGAGACTTGCAGCTGATTCTTCAGCCTCACACTTCTCTCTGTAACCGTTTGGTTTCATTTCACCTTCACCTATGCTTCGTGACCTTAATTTATTCCTCTCTTGGCAAGCCAGTCCGATATCTCGTTGTTTATCTCATATTTTTTCAAATATGCTTGCATCGCAAGTCATATGTCTTGTTGACCTGCAATGCAATACCCAAATTATGTCTCAAATGTTCTTGTACGATCTATGTTCCTGTAAACTTCTGGGCATCTCATACCTTTGGCCATATGCAGCAATAACTGCTTCATCTGCAGTCATCATCATTATCTCTAGCTTATCACGTCCAGATGCATTTCCACTTCTACCGTTACCCATTCCTCTGTAGCATCTTCCACGCGGAGTAATAAGACTTTTGTCTCATTATAACCTTATGTTGCATGAGCAAATCCCTGAGCAGCCTAACATTTAATTTGCCACTACGCTCACCCGCTTTATGTCACTTTTCGCCACATTTACAACAATTAACGTTACAATTTATATTGTCTCTCACTTTCCTGAAATCTTCAATGTCTTTCGTTCCTTCGTCGCATCTTCTCTTGCCCTTTCTGCCCTCTTCTTGTTTGAAAGCGTATATTACGTCTCGCATTGTTGCTCTTCTCTGGCCTTCTAGTAGTCCTACATATTGTTACTACTCTGGCATAAGGTCTTGCATGGCATACATTCCAATTACTTACCCCATTGCATGTTTAGCAAATTCGCCACACAGGTGTGTGAATTCTGCTGCTCTGTTGATATATTCATAGATGTTTTCTACCCTTTTCCTACATATACTTGTCAATTTATACAATGCCCTCACTCCCATTCCTTCTCTATCCGCAGCCATGTTCTCTACAATCAAGTGTCACACTTTGTCTACATTTTTCTCCGGATGAGATTTCAGTAACTGAGACTTACTAGTTGTATCGATTGTCACAGTCTGGGCTACATACTTGTCATAGCCTCATACGTTCCATACATTTAATTTCTCTTCATATTGCGATCCTCCTTCCTCTGATCGTTCATAGGTATTCACGTTAATCACCCTTCTCCATAATTTCTTGCCTGGCAGGATACCCGCAATTTGTTCCAGTGAAGGCAAGTAATTGTAGTATAATCTCTGCTCCATGCGTCTGTCATCGTAACCTCACATTTGCACGAGCCTACTAAAATTCTCAACAACCCTTTCCTACAATTACGCTTTGCTATAAATTTCGTTTGGATTTATAATTAACAGGCACATATAATGCGTCCATGTATATGCTTTTTACAATTAACAGATATCGATAGTTTGGTTTAAGTTTTTCCTTCGCCCTAGACCTCCTCGCGCCTCGCACGCACCATTTTGGCCGTCGCCGTTCATCCGCATCACTAGCAAACCTAATTCTCCTTTCACGTACAATCTGTTCCCATTCGCACCACCTGAAAGCCATCTCACGCAGATAATATAAACCAATCTTCACAAATGTAATTCCTAATATTGCTGATAAAATTAGGTAAAGATTAGAATTAATTTTTTTACTATTTAATTAAAAATTATTTCTCATAGACAATGTAGGTACTAAAAAAATGAAAATAACTGAATTGTATAATGCAATTCCAATTATAAGATATCTTTGTATTCTAGTTATAATAATTGTTCATAATGAAAGTTCCGTTCAGTGATAAAGTAGTTACAATTTGGATTGATGTTTATATACATATATGAAAATAGGATCAAGGGAATGGAACAGATAGAAACAAATCTGATAAAACATGTAAATGTAGTCTAAATTTCAAAACATTTATATTATTAGTACATGATACTTTTGCTCCATGGTAAATTCTTCCGCGATTTTATATTATTATTCTACTGTTCATAATATTACTAATATTTTTATATTTGTTGAGGTAAAGGTTAAGTTATGAATTTTACGTACATACATATATATAATATTATACTGAGTTAATCATCAAAGTGATGAACCCTAAAGAAATTAACAAAGGTCAAGGTCGAAATGATACTTAATGAAAGGGAAGATTAAATATTCAAATTTTGCACTAATATATATATTTAATTTAGTAAACTGAACAATATGAGAGGATTTATATAGAAAGCACGTAAGCTAGAATATATGGTATGAAACTGTCTAATATTAATAAAATATTATCAATGAAGGACGAAAAAAGGTAACACCAAATATTTATTCAAACAATTCTCAATATTGTTAAAATTATATGCTCGGGATTTAAATTTGCACATATTCTGATTGGACAAGTCATTGGTTGTGTAATATTTCTAATTAGCTGAATAACTACTGTCAGATTTATTCAATATGAAGGTGTGTTTGATGGCACTAAAGGAATAACTGGTTTGTTCATCTATTACTTCAAGGAAAATAATTGATGATAATCATAACGATAATGATATTCATAAATTAAAAATTAATTGTCTAGTTGAGGTAGGAATATCATAGATATAATTGAAGAATGCAATAATGAGGTACAAATTTTTTTAAATAATAAATTATTGTGCATTCTGCAAATGTGATATTTAAAAATTGAATTCAAATTAAATTAAATCCGCTTGAAATTAATCAATACAATTTAGGATAAATAAATTTGGTTCAAATACAATTAATCACTTAGGAAGTCAATTATAATTTGTCATTGGATCAAATATTTCAAATATATTTATAAAATTCATTCGCATGTTCTTTTAGTGTTACCTTTTAGTTTAAATATAGCTTATCCATTACGTCACTTAATTTAGTTCATAAATGTATTCAATGTATTATACATAAAAGGAATGGTTAATAACTAATTGTTATTTGTGGGATTAATTTTCCTAAAGTGTACTTATTAATTGTGGTACATTTGATGTGTGTAATCAATTATTTAGATTAAGACATATAATTGAAGGATATTGATAATAATATTACAGTATAATATCAATTTTAAATTGACAGTGCAACGTTACTTCGCAGCAGTGTACAGCACAGTGCAGTAAAGCGACGAATACCACCACACCGAACAGCACCCTGAGCACAGCAGCGCTTAGCCAAGCTGGCCAGGGCGCAGCAGGGCGCAAATACCACCGAATAGCACACATTGGGGTTTTGAGGACAGCACAGCACCGAATACCAACGCTACGGCAGCAGAGCAAGTCAAAGGGCGGAGAGAGCAGCAGAGCGCTCTTCGGCAAGGAAGATGGAGTAATGCCAGCGCATATCACATATTATCACTGCACAGGTTGCCTGCCCTGCCATGCTATGATGTGCCCCGTCTTGCCCTGCCCTGCCGTGGACTGAACTGGAAAACCGTAGTCACACCAAACCTGACCTGCAAGCTCCACCGTGCTGTGGCAGACCTGCACCGCTACGCCCTTCCCAAACCCTTCATGCTCTGCACAGACTCTCCCTGCTCTGCCCTGCCAAACCCGGCACTGAATCAAACCTACCATAGCCTAACATCCCAGCCATGCAGTGCATTATAGCAATTCCTAGTATACAATGATTCTCCCTGCTCCGACCTGTCCTGCTAGGCACGTACCCGCGAGCTCTAGTCTGTCTGCTGCGCCTTGCCTTGTCTTCCCTGCCATGCCCTGCATCGCCCTGCCCACTCTAATGTGCCATACACTGCAACAAAGCGGAGCAGAGCGCAGAAAACGACAACAGGGTATAGTAAATGGACGAACACCTCAGAGTAGCTGCTTAGGACAGCACTGCACGGGATAGCACAGCCACCACTGATGATCATATCAGAGAGCATGAGATAGCACAGCACAGCGGAGGATAACATCGAAAAAGCTGCCAAGCGTAGAAGAGCAGAGGAATGCGCTGAGTAGCATCAAATAGCATCAACTAACACAGACTTGGACAACGCCTCACCAATTAGTACTGCCACCAAAATAAAGCACAACAGAGGAGCGTACAGTGGAGCACAGCGCAAGATACCGAAGCTGAGCA
Source organism: Eufriesea mexicana (assembly GCF_001483705.2). Taxonomy (NCBI): domain Eukaryota; kingdom Metazoa; phylum Arthropoda; class Insecta; order Hymenoptera; family Apidae; genus Eufriesea; species Eufriesea mexicana. The sequence continues at coordinate 33,668 of NW_016926780.1, forward strand.
TTACGGGGTTCAATTAGAGCACATCGGAGCGAAGCAGCGAGCAGCAGAGCAAGTGGGAGCACATCAAAGCACAGAAGAGGGTCGAATAGCATAATTGGGCACTGCTTTTGATAGCTCAGTACTGAATAGCATCGCCATCACAGCAGAGCACTGCAGTACCTCGAAAAGAGAACGAGAGCACAGTAGAGCTTCAAACATCATCGAGTAAAGCTAATTGGCACTGCTTAGGGCAGAACCGCACTATATAGCACGTCAACTACAACGCACCACAGGAGAGCGCGTCAGAGCGCAGCAAAGAGCAGCAGGGAACAGCAGAGCATATCACATCGACTTATAAACTTGATTATCAAAGGTTTGGTCAGCACCGCACCGAATATCAGAGATTAGCTCTGACTTGGACAGCATCTCAACGAATAACGCGGCTGCCGCCCCAAGGCGCAGCCTAGCGCCGAATAGCGCCGATTACTACAGACCTGCATCGTTTAGGACAGCACTGCCACCACAGCAGGGAGCAGCAGGTAGCAACAAAATACACTAGAGCCTCTCAAAGCGCAGCAGGAGATAGCATAGCAGACTAAATCGTTCCGTAGTACCGTATTGCACACACCAGCATTGCTTAGGTCAGGAAAGCAAAAAATATCATCGCCACCACTAGCGAGTTCTGTAGCAAATAGATATAGGCAGCAGAGGACAGCAGAAAAGGCACAGCACAGAGGAGCGCCGAATGGCCACGATTAGCACAGATTTGCACTGCATAGGAAGAACCGCTTGCTTTCCTGACCTGTCCTGAAATTGCCGGAACTGCTCTGACGTGCCATGCTGTGCCCTGCGTAGCACAGCTCTTCTCTACGCTACTCAAACCATCCTTGCCGTGCCTAGTACTGAAGCAAACTAACCTATCCAACCACGATTTCCCCTGTTCTGCCCTGCCCTGCAGTGCTTTGCACGACGAGCTAAAGTCTGCCTGCTCTGCTTTGCCCTACGCTGCAATACCGTGCCTCGGTACGACACGTTCTCTGTGCACTCTCTGCACTGCGAGCCCCTAACGTGCTATTCAACGCAGCCGAGCGCTGCAGAGCAGAGTAGGGCACAGCAGGGCACAGCAGAGCGACAAATAGCATCGAATACGGCACAACGGCACTGCTTAGAACAGCACTGCACGGCGTAGCGTCGTAACCACAGCTGAGCACAACGCGGCTCAGTAGAGAGCAGCAGAGCGCATTAGATATCAGCCAGAGGATCGTGTAGCGCTCAATACAAGTGATCTCTGCTGTGTTGGCAGTGGCATTCGATGCTCTGCTCTGCTCCTCTGTGCGCTGCAACTTTCTTCTACGTTCTGCTGTGGTCTACTGTGTTGGGGTGCTACCCGTAATTGTGCTGTCCTCAGAAGTGTTAATGTGCGACATTCGGTGATATACATAGTTCCTCGTGTCCTGCTGTGCTGTATAGTGGTGACAGTGTTTCTCTGCTTCGTGCTGAGCTAACCTGAGCCACTCGGTGCTGTTCGGGGCACTAGTTCTATCTACTATGCTCTGCTATGGCGGATGCGTTATTCGGTGGTGTTCTGCGCAATATTGCGCTAATCTGGCATATTTGTCGCTATTCCGAGCTCCACTGTTCGCTGATGTGCTCTGCCCTGCTATGCTGCTCTCTGCTGAGTTCTTTGGTCCTCTGAAGTTCTCTGCTGCGCTCTGCTGTGGTGCCGGTGCGATATGATGTTCCGCTGCCATAAGCAGTGCTAATTTATGCTATTCCGCCAGTGACATGCTGCCCTAGAATGAGTCATGCTGTCCTAGACTGCGCTCATGTGCGCCATTCGACGCCTTTCGATGCGCTGCTGTGCTCTGAGGCAAGCTACGGTCAGCTGTTGTCCTCTCGTGTGGTGGCGGCGTCATTTGTTGCCGGGTTGTCCTGGCTAGAGTCTAACTGCGCAATTCGATGCTGTTCAGAGCTCTACAATGCTCAGCTGCGAACTATTGCGCTCTGCTGTTTGCTGCTGCTCTCTGCTTTTCTCTGCTGCCCTTTGCTTTGCTCCGCAGCGGCAGCGCTGATATTAGGTGCTCTGCTGTCCTCATTACCCCAACGCGTACTATTCGGTGATTTTCGCGTCCTGCTGCGGTCTGGACGCTTTGTAGCACTGTGCCGGAATCTGCTACATTGCATCCTGCCCTGCTGCAATGGATTTGCGAGTCGTTGCGGTGCCGTACTATGCCGTGCTTATCCTCGCTATCGAGTACCATTTGGCGATGTGCTGTGTTCTGCTGCGCTCGGATGCAATCTGTAGGGCTGTTCTCCACTTTGCTACGTTGGCGATACCAATTTCTGAGCATGGCCATCCCAAGCAACGCTAATCTGTGCTAATCGATGATACTCGTTGCCCTCATGTACTCACCGGCGCTGTGCTGTAATGGCTGTGCTATTAGGTACGGTGGTGGCGTACACATTACTAAGACGTGCTATTCAGTGATATTAGGGTCTTCTGATATAATTTAATTTGACTACAATATTTAAATATTGTACTTGGTGAATTTACAATAGTTTATAGATTAAGTTCTACTACACTTATTCTTCTGAGCATCGTAATTTATATATATCTGTGGCTATTTTTATACTTAACTCCTTATATTTTTACTTCAACTAGACATAATCATGAAGACTACCGATGAAGCAGATATGGGTGTAAATGACCAACGGTATGATATACCGAGGAGTTTGGAAGAGCATTGAACGTAGAAGAATATTTGAGGCACAATTCGTTCACTCATTCTTGAGCAATTTCATACTTGGGTATTGAAGTTGATGCAATTCCAGGTCGAATAAATGAATGTTATTTATTCTTTTTACGTGCAGGTTCATATTTCGGTCAATCTTCTGAAATTTGTGTTATAAATAATTGTTTTATACCAATTGCATTAGAAGGAAGATCGATAAAATGTTTCATAAATTGCATTAATAATAAAATGTAATTAATTTTATTTAAAAGTTAGTTGTATACTGTAGTAACCTGAAATTGTCAATTTAAAGCTAATATTAATTTATTATTTTTAATATTTATTACTTATATGTCTTAACCTACAGGATTAGTTTCATACATAAGATGTACTACAACTAATAAGTACTTTTAAGGAAAATTTAATTCCACATATAACAACAACTAATGATTAATAATTTCTTTTACGTTTTATACATCCAATGCATTTATTAATTTAATTAAATGTTACATTAGTTAATCTAAGTCTTAATGTAAAGGTAAGAATTGAAAGCATAATCATTAATTTGATAAGTTTGTTTGAAACGCTTGGTCCAATAAGTATTTATAACTGTCCTCCTAAATGATTATTAATGTTTGAATCAATTATTTTTTATCCCAAATTGTATAGATCAATTTCAAGTCGATTTAATTTAATTTGGTTTCAATTTTTAAATATCAAATTTGCGGAATGTATGTTAATGTATAATTAAAGAAATTTGTATATCTTTATTGCATTTTTACATTTACTTCCCCATATTTCTACTACAGCTAGACAATTAACTTTTAGTTCATAAATATCATTAACTTTACGATTAACATCAATTATTTGACTTGAAAAAAATGCATAAACAAATTCTTCATTCATTTAGTTTCATTAGGTTCACCTTGATATTTAATAAGTTTTGCAGTAATTTTTGAGTCAATTAGAAGTATTATACGATCGTTGACTTTGTCAATTCGAATATGTGAAAATTTGATTTCTGGGGATATAATTTTAACATTATTAGGAATAGCATGAATAAATTTTTTCATATTACGTATCTTTTAATTCTTATTCAAAATATTATAATTAATTTAGAAAGCTTTATGTCATATATTTAGGCTTATGCACTTTTTATATTAATACTTATATGTTATTCTGAAAATTAAAATTAAAAACGAGAAATATAATTTTCCATTCCATTGTGTGTCTTTAAAACCTTGACTTTTATTAGTTTCTTTAAGTTTAATAAATTTCAGAACTAATTTATTGTGTTATATATATAATATTAATAATTTATCTCTTACATTATTAAATTCAATTGCATTAATAGTTTTGTGAGTACGAGATATTATTCGTGAAAGTGTTTATCAAGGAATACGTACTAATTATATTAGAAATTTTTAAAATTTTAGAGTAATTTTATTTATTCTATTAGAGTCATTTTTATTTATTTCATCCTCTTATCCTTTTTGCATATATCTTTTTCACCATCAATTGAAATTTATGTTGTATCACAAACAAAAGGAATTTTTGTGCTTCTTTCAATTGAGACTGTATTATTTAATTCTATTACTTCCATTTTTCCAGGACTTGCATTATCTATATGATGTAACTTTATATTAAATGGCACAAAAATGAATTAAATATTTATTTAATTTTGACATGCATATGAAATGTTTTATTTCATTATTTCAATTATTTGACTGTTATTATTCCTATTTTACTGAAAATGATGAACTTTTTGAATTATTGTATACCTTATTACCAGGACTTCATGGACTTCATGAACTTATTGGATTATCGATACTATTTTATTCATTATTACGATCCTTATTATAACAATTTTGTAAATTTTGCAATTTAATTATGGAGTTTCCAACTTGATATTAATAGTTTGTAGATTCAATTCAATAATGTTCATATACAGATTTATGCTGATTTATTAATTTATAAATGTTCATTTGTATTATTTTATATATCTTTATTTATTGTTAATTTTAATTTCATTAACTTTACCATTATTAAACCCTGTGTAAATAATTTTTTATATAAATTTGGAGAAATTTACGTTTCTGTATGTGGATTTAATGTAACTTAAATAACCACGTTAGCTTTTTCATTACCTTTTTATTTCATACCATAAATATTTATAATTTTCGACGTTAAATTAATTTTTTAAGCTGCTATCGTTTTAGACTTACTTAATTTATCATTATATACTAATTTACTAATTTTAATTTTATTATTATTATTATCAATTACTTTTTTCTGAATAAATATATGAAAGTTTTTATTGAGTAATTTAATATGTATATAAACATAATTAGTACAAATGACTTCCAATAAGAAAGGTATCAGGAAATTAATACATTCATGTTGAAATCTTAATTTACATGCATAAATGAAGAAATTACGTTTTATTTTCGACTTCAAAATTTTATTATAATTATTAATCCCATGTAAGAAATAAATTAGCTAAAGCTTCTAACTTCATAACTAATATTCAAGACAATGTTGTTTCTTTTATTTGAAACATTAAATTTACCTTAATGTTTTCAATATTATACCCTATATAAGCTATCTGAATTAAATTTAATTCAAACCAAAGTGGCTGTCTTCCATAATAAATTAATTGTATTTCAATATATACGAGATAAATATTGAATTTATGTAATTTAAACGTTAAGTATTACATTTGCAATACAAAAATATTTTCAAATAATATTATAAAAGGATTTAAAATTAAAATAATTATAATATAAGGATTTGCTAAATTTTTTGTATTAGTTTTAGTAGAAAAACTAAAATTGACATACACTTCTACAAATTCTTTTGAAATTATTCGAAATATCGTTCTATCAATTGCAATTTCATATGAATAAATTATAGTTATAAGATTTAAACAGCTTCTGCTATGAACTGAATATAAATTTAAATATTACAAAATGATATTATTAATTTTTTATGAAATAATATTTTGTTCAAAATATAGTTAATTACATATTGTAATGAAAATGTTCCTTCGAATGATTATTTTTATTAAAAGGTTTAACATTAAATATTACAGTGAAATTAAAATACTGTATATAAATTTATATAAACAAATTCATAACATTGTCAATAACACTTCAAACAAACTTGTTAAGTTTCTTCTTTATTAGAAATAAAATTTAAATTTAAACTATTATTCAGTAAAATTACTATATTTCATAGTGCATATGAAATCGTTAAGGTTGTTCTAATTAATGAATCAGAGTTTCTTAACAAACTTACTCCTGGAATTAAAAAATTTTCAGTTATTATATCTGTGGAATAAAATCCAGTTAAAAGGGAAATAGATTTAATCTAAATAATGAAAAAATGGAAATAAATCTTTTTATTCGATAAATATAGAGTAAACTATTACAAAACATTATATATTGATTATTCTCTAAATAAAGAATATAACTACAAACACATATAAGTATTAAAGCTTTTAATATAGCATGAATGAATATATGCAGGAAAGCAAAATTATTAAAGTTTAATGACAAACTTCTTACTACAAATCTTAATTGTCTTAAAGCTGAATGTGCAATAACTTCTTTACTATCTAATTCAGAATATGTTGAAATTCCTGACTGTAATATTGTTAGTCTCGAGAAAAGTGATATTAAATTTTATGTATTAGATTTTTATAAGTCTATATAGCGATTTATTACAGAAATTCCATATGTAACTAATGTTGATGACGAACTGAAAATGAAACTGGAGTAGAAGCTATTACTGGTATTGGTAAACACATGCAAAAGGAATTTGTGAACATTTAGAAAAATTATTAACATGAATATTATTACCATTATTAAATTTATATTATACGATACTACATTTCAACTTCCAAATACTATTATTTTCGATATCATCATTGATAGTCAGCAATCTCCTCTTCAACTCGGGGCTGCAGCACCTTGCCGTAGGAGACATCCCTGGTAGGGCACTGATGATGGAGAGCGCAGGGCAACAGCCAGCGTCTCCGCCGCCTGAGCTTTAGCATGGCTGTCTCTTGTGAGGAGGCTCAAATGCTCTTGCGATAATCCTAGCCGAGCCTGCAAATGAGCAGCCCCCATCTCACACACAAGGGGGTAGTGACGGGATGGAAGCACTCTCCCAAATGATGCACAACATGACACAACACACTACACCGCAGCCCAGACGCAACACAAAGCACTGTACACATTACACTGCCCAACCATTCACCCAGCCCCACGTGATAATGTAAGAATGAATGGGCATAGTATGCTATGAAGGATTGCATGGTCAATACTTCTTTGTACCCGACGTTGCGTAGGGAAAATCGCACACCGTCTAGCCAGAGGTTTCGGTCAGGCGTCGAAAGCATGGACTGCATCGCAGAGACAGATGAAATTCGAGACGCCCTGAAAAGCGAATTAGAATTGGCTCCCGAAGGAAAGGTCCCGGTACTCGGCCAGAGCAACCGAGGGCTGAGAATAGTCATTTCCGAACTTGACAGACAAGGCGCCACGCTCCTCCTCAAAAAAGGACGAATGCAGGAAGGGGTCGTCCGCTGCTGAGTGAGTGCCCGTCCTATGGTGCCGAGATGCTATAAGTGTCTCGGGTACGGGCTCCACCAGAACGAATGTAAAGGACTTGACAGGCGGGACAGCTGTTGGAAATGTGGCAAGGGAGGACACGTAGATAGGGCCTACACAGGTGCCCTCAGCCGGTTTATCTGCTCACCGCATGTCGATAGTGGGACAGCGCACGTGCCGAGCACGACAGCTTCCGCCGCATTCAAGGCGGCATTGGCGGAGGCAAAGACCAGTCAAAGGACCACACGTACGTAACATGACGACTGTACACCTAGGGAATTTGAACAGTAGCTGGTTGGATCACGAATTGATGACCCAGCTAGCTGAGGAGTTGAACGCGAACGTTATTATGATTAGCGTACCATATAGAAATGAACAACCACACCTGGTTCGCTAATTCCTCACGTTCGGTGGCGCTCTCGAAACGGCATTGGCGGGTGGGGAAGTGCAACGTCGCGGATAAATGCTCACGGGAAGGGCGACTATTACGTTTGGGTAAAAATAGCTAGTGTAACGTACGTCAACGTCTACTTTACCCCGAACTGCAGCGCCGCAGAGTTTGAACAAGAAGTGGCGGCTCTTGAGGACGAGCGAAGGGAAACCACCGGCGACGTAATTCCCATGGGCGATGTTAACGCCAGAACTATCGAGGGGGGCATAACCACTACGATCAAACCCTGACGGCTGCTGCCAGAAATTGCCACAATTCTACTCCTGGTGGTGGAAAGCGTGGGACGATTGACGACATACCGCAGACACGTCTACGGGGTAACCATTCCTGACGTGACTCTTGTTACGTACGGACTTCTCTCGAAAGTTGAGGGGTGGCGAGGTATACACGGCCAGCGACCACGAAAATATAATTTTCGGACTGACGGACAGTACATTCCTGACAGGAAAAGCTGTTCTACCTCCTGTGGGGTGGAACTTAAGGAAGTTAGACGTGGACATACTGAAGACACAGTGGACACAGAACGCGACCCAGCGACGGTGATCCCTCGGTGCGTCCAGGGCAGGGAAAGGGTCGAAAGGCTTGCAAAGTAGACGGTGGGGCTCTTGAAACGGCTCTGCCACGACTGAATGCCAAAGAAACGGAATAAACGATCGGTATACTGGTGGACGGATACACAGCACGCCCAACACCGAGCGCATGCGGGGGGCCTTGCGGAGGAATACTCGGCAGCAGGCGAGCGCCTGAGGCACGCGATCAATTACCGTAAAAAGAATCCATGGACCGAACTCATAAAAGAGGTGGACTCGGACTCTTGTGGTACGGGATCCTACATCGTGGCCAGCAATCTGTGACGAGCCGGTCCACCAGCAATCAGAGACGAAGAAACGATGAACAGAATCGTCGGCGGACTCTTCCCCACGTAACCTGAGCAAGTGTGGGTGGGGGATGACGTTGGCGACGATAGGTTGCCTGAGTTCCCCCGAGCGGAGCTCACTGAGTTTGTATATCTGCTCGCGGCGGAAAAGGCACCTGATTCGCATGACGTCCTAGAGGAGGTTTTCGAGGTAGTTGCAAAACGAAGCTCAGTGATACTCCTGAACCTGTACAACACATGCCTGTGGGAGGGTGCGTTCTGCAAAAACTGGAAGACTGACCCTCATCAATAAGCAAAAGGGCGGGGATCCGGAGTCCCAATCTCCTTACAGACCGTAGAGATTGCTCAATACACTTGGCAAACTTTTCGAAATGCTGCTCAGTCCGCACATCCAGCAGGCGGTCTAGGTCAGTGGCGGCCTGCACGAGATGCTGAAAAGCAAGTACAGGTGGGACGACAAAACACGATACGTGACAAAAGTGCTTGAAGGCAAGAAAACAGACAAGCACTTCAAAGACCGACGAGTTGATCCGAAAGGCAGACCAGACAAGACAGACACGATTGCCGTAAAGCATAGGTTCGCTTACCGTCCCGAAGTAATGTGCACAACAGTTACAGGCTGGCTTAGAGGAGAAACTGGAGGATACATCTCCGTGGGTAGAGGTCTGTGCTGAATGGTTGGGGGCTTTAGCTGGTCGTCGTCGACACCGAAACCGATATACTGGGAAGCACACGGACGAGGAACAGATACCGCGCTCCATGTCTCGGACATGAGGCGCGTGCCCTAAGGCCTCGCCTAATGTGGCGGTTCGATTCTACCTCTTTTTTACCGCCATAAGAAAGAATTATATACCTTCATTTAATATGGGAATTAAAATTGTTTTAAATAACCATTTAATAAAATATCTACAAAGAGATAATAAATTATAAATTAGTATATTTCAAATAAACACTATTAAATTTTTGTAACTATTATTAATTATATATTTATTAAAATTATATATATGAATTCTTCAATTTCAAGTTTTATGAACTATTATATATAAAACCATAGGACAAAATGTTATAGTTGTATAAAAATTTATATCACTATGATAATAGGCAATAATTAATGAATCAAAGCGCGGCCGAGCACAACTGAGCTCCAAATATCAGTGAATACCACATATTATCACTCCATCGGCCACCACCGCACCCGTCTGCCATATTTGGCCGTATTTGTCGTTTTACTGTACTCTGCTATCACCTGTGTCACTGTGCTGCGCTCAGCAGTTGTAGCTGTGCCATTCGGAGTGGCGTTGTCCTAAGCAGGGTTAATCTGTGATATTCGGTGCCATTCGGCTCTCTGCGGTGCCTTGCTTTGTTGGTGCATCCATTCAGTCCGTATGCGTCTTAAGCAGAAATAATCTGAGCTTCTCTGCCCTCATCGGCAATCCGCTGTGCTCTTCTGTGCCCAACCGTTATGACAGTGCCATTCGGTGCGGTGCTGTCCAAAGCAGTACTAATCTTCAAAACTCAATGCTATTCGGGGATTTGCTGTTCTCTGCTGTCCTCCGTTGCCACCTGCTGCGGTCTTATGTGCCCCGCAGCACTCTGCTTCGCCCTGCGGCGCCTACTATCCGATGCAGTAGTTGCCGTGCCAATCGGTGCGGTGGTGCCCTAAGCAGTGCAAGCCATTGCTATTCGCTGACCTTCGGCCATTTCCCGTGCTATATTTTGATCCGAAGGGCTCTGTTGCGATACGCTGCGCTCTGCTAGGTGGTGGTACTACTCGGTGCGTTGTTATACTAAGCAGTGATATTCTGCACTTTCCAGTATTATTCGGCGCACTGCCGTACTTTGCTGTGGTCTGGTGCACTCTGGTTCACATGGCGGAGATGGCTGTGCTATTCGTTGCGGTCCAGTGCTAAGCCGGGCAACTCTTCAGTACTCGGCGCTCTGCCCGTTCTCTAATGTACCCGTTTGTGTGCTCAACTATGGTGTGCGCCCTGCTCCACACTACTGCGCTCTGCGGCGAGGGTGGTGATATTCTGTGCCGTGCTGTCCTAAGCAGCGCTACTCACTCTACTCGGTGGAGTTGGTTGCTTTACGGGAGTCTGCCGACCTCTGCTACGCTGTGCTCCGCAATGGTGTGCTGGCGGTGCTATTCGGTGAGGCGCGTTTCGAAACAGTGCCAACCTGGTGTACTCTGTTGAAGTGAGTTGGGCTGTGCTACGCTCGACCGTAGTAGCACTGCTAATCAGTGTGCTACTGTCCAAAGCAACTCTAATCTGATCTATTCGCTGTTCTCATGTGCTATGGTATGCCCTGCATGGAGCTGCTGCACTCTGCGATGCTCTGCTGTGCTCTGCTGTGATTTGCTGTGGTTCGCTGAGATCAGATTGGCACTGCTGTAGACGCTGTACTGGCTGTGCTATTCGGTACGGTGATATCCATAGCATAGCCAATTAGTTTTATTAGTCGGACAGATATGCACCGCTGCGTTCAATTGACATCTGTAGAGCTCAGATTTAATCTGTTGTGCTCCATCGTGATCAGATGAGATGGCGGTGACTTCCGGTATTGTGCTGGTCTATGCTGATCAAACATGCGCAATTCGGTTTCACTTGGCGATTCAATGCTTTCTGAAGTACTCTGCTGCGCTCTTCTACGCTTTGCTGTTCTGTTATTCGTTGCCGTTGTTATTACGTGCACTGCTCTTCTATGCAGTGAAAATCGTTTATTTCGCATGCTATGCAGCGACCTGCTGTAATCTGCTGTAATCTGATGCAATCTCCTGCGGTCTGCGGCGATCATATGCTTTGTGCTCTGCACTGCGTCAGCCTGCTTTGGCGGCGTTGCAATTCAGTGCGTATCTGCCCAAAGCAGTGCTGACTAGATACATTGTAAGGTATTCGGCGCCCTTCTGTGCTCTGCTACGCTATGCTACTCTCTACCGTGATTCGCTGTTGTAGCGGTACTGTCCTGCACTAAACACCGCTAATACATGCTGTTTGGCGTTATTCAGCTATATACTCTACTCTGTAGTTCATTGCTACACACTGCTCCGCTTTGCTGTAATTTGTTGTGGTGACGGAGACAGTCGGTGCAGTACTGTACCCAGCAACACTAATCCCTTCTGCACAGTGATGCTCGTCGTTTTGCTGTACTCGGCTGTGGTTTACTGCGTTGAGTTTCGTTTTGTGTGGTGGCCCAACACTGTGCGGTGCTGTCCTAGGTAGAGCTATTATGTTCAGGGCTATTCCATGTCATTCGTCGCGTTGCCGTATTCTGCTGTGTTCGGTTGTATTATGCAGCTGTAGCGGTGTTATTCTGTGCTTTTCGACGTTATTCAACGCTTCCGCGTGCTCCGTTTTGCCAAGTTGCGCTCTGCTGTGCTCTGGTGCGCCCTGCCGCGCTCTGATGAGCTCCGTTGTGGTGGCGGTGCTATTCGGTGAGATGCTGACCAAAGCAATGATAATCTACGCTTTATGTAGCTATTCGGGGATTTTCTGTTCTCTGCTGTGCTCTGCTGCATTCTGTTATTATCGTGGTGGTATTTGTTGATGGTCTGGCCGAGATGCGATAGTCTGTGCAACTTGGTGCATTTCAGCGCTCCTTTGTGTTATCCGTAGCTATTCGGTGCTTTAGCCTTCTCCGCTGCGATCTGGTGCGCTTTTCAACGGTCCGTAGCACCTTGCGGCCCTCTGCTGCGCACTGCGGCTCTCTGGTGTGTCCTGCTGTTCTCTGCTGTAGTGGCGTTGACATGCGTGGTATTGCGGTACCAAGCAGTGCTAATCCATGCTAGTTGCTCCTCCTCGGCCCACTTCATTTCTCTGCTGTGCACTGCTGAGCTCTTCGGCTCTCTGACATACCATGCTATTGTGGGGGTGTTAAACGCATCTCTGGTGCCCAAAGCCGTGCTTATCGTGGCCTTTCAATGCTATTCGGTGCATGACCCTGCTCCGCAGTGCTCTTGTGAGGTATGCTGTTGGGGCGTTTCAATTCGGTGTCATGTTGACCTATGCACTGCTAATATGTGCTTCTCTGTGCAGTTCGCGGCTCTGCTGTGCGCTGCTGTGCCCTGGTGTGCTCTGCTATGCCATGCCGTAACCGACAGAACTGTTGGAGCCAGTAGGTGCTGTGCTTTCCTACGAAATGTTTATTTGTGCTGCTCTTTGCTATACTGCGTTCTGCTCTGCTCCACAGCGCTATACTTCGCTCTGCTGTAGCGGTGCTTTTCGGCAGGATTCTACACCAAGCAGTGCCATCCTGCCCCCTTGCATGCGCTGCCCTGTGCTGTAATGTCGGTAATGTTTGGATGATCTGCTGTGCTCTGCCGCAGTTTGCTGCTCGCAGATGTTCATCATCGTGCTGGCGGTTCTATTTGGTGTTACAATTTGTTCTCTGCTGCTCCATTCGAGCTGCTCGAGCTGGCTGTGATATTCTGCGTACTGCTGTGTCCTGCAGTGCTTTGCTGCTCTCCGCTGTGCTGGCTGAGAGACTCGCTGCTCTGTACTGCTCTCCTGTAGTACGCTGCGCTCACATATTGCTTGCAGTGCTATATGCGACATTTGATGCTCTGCCGTGCTCTGCTGGTACCTGCAGCGCTGAGACGTTCTTTGCAGTGCGGGCGATCAGAATCGGCTCTCTGATGTGTTTTGCATTATTCTGATGTTCGCTATGGGACTGGCTGTAATGTTCCATTCCCTGCTCTTCTCTACTGTGCTCTGCAGCGATCTGCATCGCACGCATGTTCACTGATATGCTGGCGGTGACATCCGTCTCTCCGCTGTGTTCTGCAGCCCGAGATGACCTTCACCATTGGTCTTGCAACCAATCACCAATTTCCCTTGCCATCGCGGGAAATCTCATGCCTCGCAAGATTAAAAGGCGGCGGAGGACTAACCTAGCGCGCTAGGTCGCAACGTACACGATTTTCTCGGGAAATATGCGATAGACGATCTCTCTGTGTCTCTTTTTAGCGGTAATTTGCATGGTACCTCTCTGGTGCAAGACGTTTGGCCGAAGTACAATGGTATACGTTAAACTGCTGTTAAAAGAACTTCGCGATGAGCTGGTACTAGTTAGTAACTTATGCTTGGGTCGCGTTTGATATTTGTTCACAATCGACGGATGCGACGCGAATTTTGCAGTTTGCAAGCAGGTCCTTAATGAGTCTAACTGGTGACAGACATCTCGTCGTGTTTGGTAAGGTACTTCAATATAATACTCCTGCATGCTACCTATGACGCGATGTATATGATAGGCTCAGAGGTATTAAGCTTAAAGTACCGATTTCAATTGGTCGTTCATAAAATATATCCAATATTATCGTAAATTTCATAATATACAGTATAAAATGTCTAAATTAATTTAATATTTCAGTTCATGAGCTTGGTTGCCTCTTATCCTTTTATATGTCAGAAAATGTCCTCAAGATCCCCTACTTTTTGCTTTGCAGTAACTTAAATAACGTTAAGGTCAGGGAGATCGAAAGTGTGCGGTTGTTAATCGGGAGAATCATTAGTTTGCCGGACAGCATGCAAACAGCTTAATGATGGCTATAGAACATCAAAAGAACCTACCATGGGAACGAGGGTGAAACAGAATTTACTAAGATCCTTAGAGAGAAATTATATTTCACCCTTTGTTCAAGGGAAACCCGTAGCCGCCGACACTCTGCTTCCAGGCACACTAACGCGCACTAGTCATCTTCAGGAATAACCATATTATAGTATAGTATGGGGGGCACGGTATTGTGTAAGTTATTTGAGGCACGTCGAAAGAATGTGATTGATTCCATTAACGACTGTGAACAGCGGAAGCCTCGTCTCTATGAAGCTGGAAGAGCTTCTAGTTGAATAAAATTGTCAGAAATTAATTTGTTATGCCATAAACAACGACTAATTGAAATTAATGTATACTAAAAAATTATTCTGACAGCTCTGAACTCGGAGATACTCCGAGAAATACTCTAAGATATAATAAGAGATACTTTAAGAAGTTCACACATCATTTCTTTTGCTCGGCGTCTCACATCACTCACCGTATTTGCGAAAAGTTTTCTTCGTTCTTCTACCTATCGTTCGTCTGGTTAGCCTATTTGCCTAGTAGCATACGAAAACATCTTTTATCCTTACCCAAACATAGCCATTTTAATAGCGGATCTATTGTATCACCAAGGTATATACTCCTCCATTGGTCTCCTGTATAATATTCTACAGAATTACAAATTGCGAATTCCGAATAGCTTTAAAACCTCACAAATGTTATACAACACTCGTACAATCAGTGATTAGAAATTTGAGAAGTGCTATGATTGGAATGTGTCTTAATCTACCGGACCCAATCCAATGTATAATTCGAACCGAAGTTCTCCATTTCCTGAGTCACTCACGTTACTGACAAAATCACCTATGATAAAAACCGAGAAACCACAAAAGTGTACAACTCCTGTACAATCCCTGACTATTCATTCAAGAAATTTTATTACAGGAACAGGCCCCAACCTATTAGACCCAATCCAAAGTAGAACTCCAACCAGAGTTCTCCATTGTCTGAATCATTCACGTCATTCAGGAATCACCTATTCTAGGACTGAATATTCCAGTGTCGTTCTACTCTTCGCAAAAGGAGGAAAGAATAAACCAGAGGAACATTCCAGCCCAATTGCTCGGTTTCGTAACGCGGGCCCCTACGAGTTTGCCTTCCGAGACATTAGACAGCAAACAGTCGGACCCAATCAGTACCCTGCGGAAACGTGGAGCTATATGCTCCAGTTTCACTTCAGCTTTCATTCGGTGTCCGGTTTTCGATGCACGTACCCCCCATTTGGTGAAAAAGGCGCCGTCTAGCCATTACGGATTCCGTCGTCTGTAGCGACGTATATTAATTATAAATTTAAGGTCGAGTGGAACACAATCGAATTCGGCTATCGGAATATTTCGGAGTTAATGCGGTCATTGTAGCGTAACACCAGTGCTTCTGTAGATTCGACCAATTTATTGGTGCAATAGCCTGAAGAATCCCTTAGGCTAACAAGTTCGTGTTGGGGTTAAGGCTAGATCAGGTACGCAGCCAAGTCGAATCGATTCGTGATTCAACCAATGGGCTAGTGACAAGAAGGACTTAGTTCTGGCGTTCATGCGACGTTTACGTGGGATAAGTGATGTGGGTACATTGCGTAGGTCGGAGGGTGTAGGAGGTGTTGAGGTTTGAAGGTGGAAGGTAGGAAAATGAACTTGGAGGAACCTAACACGATGCGTCTGACTAACGCATTCGTATTTGTTCCAGAGTTCCTAACTCGAAATTTTTTAATCATTCATCTAGTATATTTTGAAACTAAAATATCCAAAACTTGAGTAATCTTTAATCTTAACTGTAACTCACCTTATCTTCATCATTAGATTGGAGTAAATAGAATTTCTGTGCATAGTCATCCTTAATTTTATTATGCCTTCTTTTGTTCCCACATGATTTGTCTTGAAATTTTGATATATCCATGAATTCCGCTTCCATGGATACTACAACTTTAAGCATTCTCTCCTTTATCATATTCGATATATTTAAATTTTTTAATAATGCTTTGTTACTTTCAAAAAATTCCTGAAGTATATATTACATTTTTTTGGAAATACGGTAGGGCTCAGGTGTGAAATATTGTGACAAGATCGTAATTCAAAGAAAGAATCTTAGCAATTTTGAATCTGGTCAACGCGATCTCGTGATTCCTCTGTCATTCTCTTGAAGTCATTGCCTTGACAGTTCTTGCCAATGTATCTTTATTTTGTACCTGCCACTAGTTGTTGATGTTCCAGAGAAAATTGCTGATATCATTCCCGTCTTCTTTGAGACCAGAGATAACTCGTTAATCACTGCCCGCATGTGACACTCGAATCGTGCGGTACGCCCGAATGTTTAACCCGCGTGTTTAATTAGTCCAACTGCCAAAGCAAGTCAAACATATTTCCAACCTGCAAACACGTACAACATTAGACTTCTCCGACAGCAGATACGGCTATTACCTCCTGACGATCTAATCGTAATAACTTCAATGTAATATTCTTCGTAACATTACGGGAATTCAGGGAACGGAATACAAGCGCACGCCGGAAGAGGAGTAGCAGACTAGCCACGAATCGCGCCTGAGGCCCGTATATTTCGACCACTATACACTCAGCGGATCCTTCGTGGATCTGGGATGATTGCCGTTTCTCGTTTAAACCATTTAGAGACTTTGCGAAGTACAATTTCCGTTGCGAGCTCTGAAAACGCGAAATAATTTCCAGACAAATGTAGCCTAATCTGTTGTATACTATTGCTCCATATTTTTCGAAGTTTACATCATAGTCATGATCAGTTATCGTCGCTACTGAAAGTAAATTGGAATACAGTTCTGGTACGTGCAATACATTCTTCAATTTCATATTATTAATTCGAGAAGCTCGTTTAACAGTGAAATTTCTGACTCCGTTCGAAATTATCATCCTTCCATCGCTGTCTGCCATACTAATTTTACGTTCCTCTTCAACAAGATTGTCATAATTAATTCTTCATTAGTCATATGGCTTGCTGATCCGGAATCCAACAGCCATATAAGATAACCCTTATCCCCACGTTCGTTTATTCCATTTCCATTTGTCTCACTCACATCGTGTAACTTGTCTCTCTTTGGAAATTCACTTATTCTCATTACTACCTCTCCACGCATGAGTAAGGAGGAATCCTTTCACGAGGTTGTCTCATATTTCCTCCGCGACAACCACCATAAATGTTTCCTCCTGGCCATCTTCTCAATGGCGATCCGTTCTCCTTACGTCCGCGCCAATTTGCTCCTATGTGATTGAATCCCTGACAGCCGAAACACTATTTCATTGGATTACAATTAGACGCCATGTGTCTTTTGATCCCGCAGTTGTAACAATTACCGTCTGTTCTATTTCTCTCTTTCACTTCCCTCACTGTATCTTTCTCTCCATTAATTTTTCCTTCTTTCCTCCTTGCTCTTCCCATTTTTTCCTTTTTTTTTTTTAGTCCATGAAAGTTTCAACAGCCCATCCTTTCAACACTTTGGTAGCAGATATCTCATTAAGAGATCGCGGCTTTAATTCTTCCTTGTCCTCAGCCTTTATTGATCACCATAATATTTCAGGGCCATTTATTCTATTACATCTTAATAATTGTGCCTTACACTTCGTGTTAATAATTGCCCTAGCAGTATGGTTATTGTAATTTCGTTCGTCCCAATTTTTAATTCCTCTTCATAGTTTAATACACCCTTGACTTGGTTTGTCAATGGTTTTGCCACAACAACTTCCATCCATAAACGTTTTGATCGTAGAATTCCATCCTTCTTTTCCTTCTATATCAAGTAATATGAATAATCGAGCGGTTAAACATTTGCGATATTCAACGCGTCAGCAACATTCGAAGTTTCTGGAATGTACCTTTAGCATGTTATATATTATAACCAAGCTCTGCTACCAATTGTTTGTGGTGGATGAAATAATAACAATATTTATTTAAACGTTTAATAACGGAAAGCAAGTTACACTTGAATTAGTAAGAATGGACACGCTCTTCTCTACGATATAATCCATACACGACTCTCTTACACACAACGTGTATCTTTGATGGCTGTCCACCAAGCGCTAACTGTTTTTCACGACTCTTGGTCATACTCGTCACACACATATATCCTTCCACATAAATATTCTTCACACTTATACAACATACTATGACAACTACCGCCACAATAATAACTTGAATTCATTACACATTGGAATACCACGCGTACATGTTACACTCATCCGAACACATATATACACAATAATCTATGTATCCACTACCACAACATTGATTGCTCTAGACATGCTCTGGAATTTACGTCACAAGTGAAAAAATTATGCCATCGCCTATAGTGGTGGTATGAAGGACGTGCTGCATTCTGTTTCGTCACATGTTAATGTCTAGAGCGATAATGAGCCAGTCCCTTGTCATCCAAGTATTGCAATAGGGTAAACATCATCAGTGAAAATATTAATACAATGGCTACAGTACTCCATTGGTGGATGTACCAAAGACTGTACTGGGAATTGTGAACATATCCAGCCATAGGAGCACAATGCATTGATTACACTGAACTTTCTTTGGAATTCGCATTGATTATTCTAGAACTTCTATTGAATTTAAATCTTCAGTGAACAATGCTATCGAACGGACACAGTACTGTGGTGACTGCTGTGCTCAGTACTGTGTTGTCAGTTGCTAACTTCCCGAGGTATAATGCATATGTCTTCCGTCATTCTAGAATTGCCCCAAAATCGAAATCATCATTGAATAGGTTGATCTAACCGCAACAGTGCTCTGTTGGTGTACGCACTGGGTATCGTACTTTCTATGGTATATATCTCTAGCTATCCCTGTACCATACATTGATTATTCTAGAACCTCTCTGGTATTTAAATCATTAGTGAACAAATTAGTCCTACTGCTACAGTACCGTGATGATTGCTGTATTCTGTGGTGTGGTGTTAATTGCTAGCATTTCGAGGTATAATGGATCTGTATTTCGTCATTCTAGATTTGCTAGGATATATAAATGATACGTGAATAAATTATTCCAACGGCAACGGTGCTCTGCTTGTGTAGGTACTAAATGACGCACAGCCAATTGTATATACATCTAGACATACCCCTGACATACAGTAATTATTCTGGTATCGCTTTGAAATATAAGTCATCAATGAACAAATTAGTCCAACGGCTACAGTACAGTGATGATGGCTGTATTCAGATCTGCTATGTTAATTGATAATGCTTGGCGATATAATGGATCTGTAGTTCGTCATTCCAGAATTGCTACATAATCTGGGTCACGAGTGAACGTATTAATTCAACAGCTACAGTGCTCTGTCGGCGTATGCACTACATACCTTACAGTCAATTCTAAATATATCTAGCCATAACCGTACTACGCATTGATTACTCTAGACTTGCTTTGGAACTTGCGTCACCAGGGAACAAATTAATCTAACGGCAGCTGTACTCTGATAATGCAACTGATATGCATCAGTTATGGATGGAGATACTTACATTTCCGAGTACGGCAATTGATACGTTCACAAGTGGTGCACTATAACTGCTGGATTAATCTGTTGAGTGATGATCTGTATCCTATTGCAGTTTTAGGATGAGGAAGTAGTGATCCACAATCTCCCGAGAAATTTTCAATTGACGAAACAGTACTGTGTACAGCCATCATCACATTGCTGTATCAGCTGGATTAATTTGCTCACTGATGATGTAAATTCCAAAACAGTTCCAGAATAATCAGTGTATGGTACGGTGATAACAAGAGATATTTACTGTTGTAAGTACAGTTCTCAGTACATCCATCAACAGAGGAGTGTAGCCGTGGGATTGATCAGCTCACTGATGACATAAATTCTATAGCAGTTCTAGGATGCCGAAGGACCCGCTTATTATCGCTCATGACATTAACAACTGACGAAAGAGTATTGAGTTTCAGCTATCATAACAGAACGGTAGCCGCTGGATTAATTAGCTCACTGATGACGTAAATTGGAAAATAAGTGCAGAACAATCAATGCATAGTGCGGTTATGGCATGAGTTATTTATAATTGTAGGTACAATTTTTAGTACATAAACCAATACAGCATTGTAGCCGCTGGATTATTCCGTCCAGTGACAGTTAAAATTCGATTGCTATTCTAGAATGACAAAGGAATGACGCATTATCGCTCGAGACATCAACAATTAACGAAATAGTTCAGAGTAAAGGCATCATCACAGTACTTTAGCCGTAGGAATAACTTGTTCACTGATAGTTTTAATTGAACTTCAAATCTAGAATAATGAATGTATAGTGCGGTTATGTCTAGAGACATTTAAAATTCACAGAACGGTATTTAATACATTCACCAACGGAGGACTCTAGCCGCTGAGTTATCCTGTATATTGTTGATTTAGATTCCGTAACAATTGTAATGTGACGAAAGACAGATCCTTTATATCTCGAGATAATAGCAATTGATATAATAATACTGAGGTCAGCCATTATCACATTACTGCAGCGGTTGGATTAATCTGTTCACTGTGGATTTAAATACCACAGCTGTCCTAGAATATTCAACATCAGTTATGGCATGAGATATTTACAATTCCCTGAAACGTGCTCGATACATCCACCAGTAGTGCACAATAACCCATGGATTAAACTGTTCAGTGATGACTTAAGTTCTATTGCAATTCTGGAATGGCAAAGAATTGACCCATTATCTTCCCAGACATTTGCAAGTGATGAAAGGGAACTGAGTACAGCCATCACCACTGTACAGTAGCACATGGATTAGCTTCTTGGTGATGATATATATTCAAAAGCAGATCCAGAGCTGTCAATTTACTGCTCGCTTATGGCTAGGGATATTTACAATTGACAGTACGGTTCTTAGTACATCTATTAACAGAGCACTGCATCAATTGCATTGACCTGTCCAATGACGACTTAAATTCCACAGCAATTCAAGAGTGCTGGAGATCTATACAACTGACAACGCGGTGCTAAGTACAGCCATCATCACATTACTGCAGTCGTTGGATTAAACTGATCACTGCGACCTAAATTCCACAGTAGTCCTAGAATAACATATGTGTACATCAGTTATAGCTAGATATATTTGCAATTCCAAGTGCGGTAGTTGGTACATCCACCAATAGAGCACAGCTGCCGCTGGAATAAATCATTCTGTGATGATACAGGCTTTGTGCATTTCTAAAATGACAAAAGACCGATCTGTTATGTATCGATATACTAACAATTGACGAAAGACTGCTGCGTACCGACATCATCGCAATTCCTTAGCCGTTGGACTAATCTGTCACTGATAACGCATATTTAGCAACAACTCCAGAATGAACGATATGTAGTACGGCTGTGCCTATACATGTTTAAAAATGACAGTGTGGTATTCATCACATCCACCGATAGAGCACTGTAGACGTTGGAATAATCTGTTCTGTGATGAATTACATTCTGTTACAATTCTTGAATTCCAAAGGACTGACGCATTATCTCTCGAGTAATTAGCAATTGACGAGCCAGTACTGAGTACAGCCAGCATATCGGTATTTTAGCCGTAGGACTAATCTGCACGCTGATAATTTAAGTTTAGCAACAGATCTAGAAAGATTAATGTATCGTACGCTTATGGCTAGAGATATTTACAACTGACAGAGAAGTACTGATTACAGTCACCAAGAGGGCACTCTAGCCGTTTGATTAGCTTGTACAAAGATGCCATCGTATCTATTGCGATTCAAGAAAGACAAATGAGACAGCTGCATCGTAGCTCGAGTCATTAACATCTGACGAAGCAGTAATCAGTACAGCCATCATCACAGTACATTAGCTGTTGGATTAATTTCTTCAATGATAATTTAAATATGTCAGCAATCCTAAAGTAATCAATGAATAGAACGGTTATGGCCAGAGATATTTACAATTGACATCACGGTACATATTAAGTCCATCAGCAGAGCACTGTAGCCGTTGGATTAACTCGTACAATGGCAACTTAGATTCTATAGCAATTGCAGAATGACGAAGGACAGGTACCTCAACGCTCGAGATATTAAAAGCTGCAACGCAGTACTAAGTATAACCATCATCGCATTACTGCAGCCCTTGTATTAATCTTTTCAGTGACGACTTGACTTCCACAGTAGTTACAAAATAGTCAATGTATACATCAAATATGGCTGGAGACATTAACAATACACATTAATGTAGTTGGTACATCCACCAACACAGTTCTGCTGCCGTTTGACATGCTGCTCTATGATGACATAGATACTATGGCAATTCTAGAATAACAAAACAGATATCCGTTGCAGCTCGAGACATTAACAATTGAGGATACCGTCATTACTACAGCCATAATCACAGTACCTTAGCCATTGGACCAATTACTTCCTCGAAAATTAAAATTTAGCAGCAATTCTAGAGCAATCAATGCATAGTACTGCTATGGCTAGAGATACTTAAAAAAGACAGCACAGTACATAGTACATCCATCAGCAGAGCTCTGCCGCCGTTGGATTAGCATGTTCAATGCTGATTTGTAATCTATAGCAATTCTGTACCTAGAAAAGGCAGATCCCTCATAACCCGAGCCATTAACGGGTAACGAAACAGTACAGCATACAGCCATCATCAGAGGACCTAAGCCGTAGGAATAATTTCTTCATTGATAAATTAAATTTAGCAGCAACTCTAGAATAATTAATATATGGTGCGGTTATGGCTAGAGACATTTACAATTCCCAATACAGTAGTTGGTACGTCCGCCGTTAAAGTACTGTGGTCGTTGTATAATTCCGTTCAGCGATGGTTTAAATTCAAAAGCAAGTTTAGAGTAGTCTTTATAAAACATGGTTATGCTCAGGCGCACTTACAATAGCACCGTAGGCTTTGGATTGATCTATTGAATGATGATATGTATTCTGTAGCGGCTATAGAGTCAGAAAAACTGATCCGTTATAGCTAGTGGAATTAACAACTAACAACTCAGTATTACGTACTGCCATCATCACTGTACTGCAACCGTTGTAATAATCTGATCGTTGATGGTTTAAGTTCCACAGTAGAGCCCGATAATCAGTGCATACATCAGATATGTCTAGCGACACTTACAATTCCCAGTACCGTAGTTGGTACCTCCAACAGTAGAGGACTGTAACTGTTGGATTGATCGGTTCAGTGATGATTTAAACTCTACAGTGGTTCCAGAATAACCATCGTTTTCGTCAGATACGGATAGAGATATTAACTATTCTCAATACGGCACCTGGTACATCTACCAATAGAGTGCCATAGCCGCTGGATTAACCTGTCCAATTTTCACATCGATCCTATGGTAATTTTAGAAAGACAAAGGACAGATCCGTTACTCCTCGAGAAATTAACCAGTGACGGAACAGTACCGAGTGCAGCGATCATCATATTACATTAGTGGTTGGAATAATTTGCTCATTTATAGTGTAAGTTTAACAGCAATTTTAGAATAACCAGTGTATGGTAGGGATATGGCTACAGGTATTTACATTTGATAATACGGTAACTA
This sequence comes from Eufriesea mexicana, assembly GCF_001483705.2. Lineage (NCBI taxonomy): Eukaryota > Metazoa > Arthropoda > Insecta > Hymenoptera > Apidae > Eufriesea > Eufriesea mexicana. The sequence goes on from NW_016926780.1 coordinate 57,446, forward strand.
ATACGTGCATTAATGGAGAGCTGTAGCCGCTGAATTAGCCTGCTTATTGATGATGTATACTTTGTACCAACTATAGTTTGACAAAAGACAGATCCGTTGCATCTGGAGATATTAACCATTGATATAACGGTACTGAGTGCAGCTATCATCACAGCACTACAGCCGCTGTACTAGTCCGTTCAGTGATGATTGAGAATCCACAGTATTTCTGGAATAATCAAGGTATGCAGCAGTTACGGATAGAGATACATATATCTCCCAGAACGGCAGTTGGTACATCCACCGATAGAGCGCTGCATCCGGTGAATTAATATGTTCAGTGATGACATGAATTCCACAGTTGTTCCAGAATAATTAATGTTTACTTCAGATAAGGCACCTGATATTTGCAATTGACATTACGGTACGCAGTTCATCCATCAACAGGGAACTGAAGACGCTGGATTTACCTATTCAATAGTGATTCAGATCCTAAAGCAATTCTAGAATGGCAAAATAGTGATCCGTTATTGCCCGAGATATGTTGAATTGACGTAACCGTACTGATTACTGCAATCATCACACTACTGCAGCCGCTGGATTAATCTGATCAGTGATGATCTAATTTCACAGAAGTTCTGGAATGATCGACGTGTGCGTTTGCTATGGATAGATATATTTGCCCTTCCCATTACAGTAGTCAGTACTTCCACCAACAGAGCATTGTAGCCGTTGGAATATGTTGTTCAGTCATGATATAAATTCTATTAGACATCTAGAATGACAAGGGACTGGCCCATTATCGCTCGAGACGTTGACAATTGACGAAAGAGTAAAGAGTACTGCCTTCATCACAGTAATTAAGTCATTGGACTGATGTGTTCACTTGTAATGTAAGTTTAACAGTAATTCTAGAATAATCAATGCATAGTACGGTTGTGGCTACAGATATTTACAATTGACGGGACGGTACTAACTACATCCATCAACGGAGCATTGTAGCCGTTGAATTAACTTGTTCAATGGTGATGTAGATACAATAGCACTTCCAGAATGACAAAAGATAGATCCGTCACAGTTCGAGATATTAACAATTGATGAAATAGTACTGAGTAGGGTAATCATAAAAATGCTTTAGCCATTGGACTAATTAGTACACTGATAATTTAAATTTATCAGCTATTCTGGTAAAATCAGTTCATCATACGGTTATGGCTAGACCTACTTGCAATCGACAGAATGGTTCTTGGTACATCCGCCAATAGAGCACTGCAGCCGTTGGATTAGTCAATTTAGTGATGATTTAAGTGCTATTGCAATCCCGGAATGAAAAAGGACCGACCCATAATCTGTTGAGATATTAAAATCTGACGAAACAGTACTGAGTACAGTCATCACCGCAGTACTGCCGCCGTTGGTTTAACATTTCCACTGATGATACAAATTCCACAGTAGTTCTAGAACTATCAATGTATAGTAGGATTATGTCTAGAGATATTTATAAATGTAAGTACCGCTATTAGAACATCCATCAACAGAACACTGTGGAATTGAATATATCTCTTCACTGATGATGTAAATCCCAAAGAAAGAATAGAATAATCAATGTATGGTACTGTATGGCTAGAGATATTTTTAATTGTACGTACGTCTCTTAGTACATTCATTAACAGAGCACTGTATAAATTAATTTATTTGTTCAATGGTGACATAAATTCCAAAGTAGTGCCACAATAATCAACGCATACATCAGCTATCGCTAGAGACATTTTCAATTCCCAGTGCGGCAGTTGTTGCATCCACCAACAGAGGACTGCAGCAGTTGAGCTACCTTTTCAGTTGTGACTTAAATTCTACAGTAGCTCTAGAATATTCAATATATACGTCCGATACGGCTAGAGGTATCTACTATTCCCGATACAGTAGTCGGTACATACACCAATAGAGCAATTTAGCCGTTGGAATAAGCTGCCAGTGATGACGTAAATTCTGCTGCAAATGTGGAATGGCAATGGTCTGACCCATTACCGCTCGAGACAGTAACAATTGACGAAACAGTGCTCAGTACTGCCGTCATGCCAGTACTTTAAAGGTCGGAATAATTTGTTCACTTATAACTCAAGTTTAACTGCAATTCTAGAATAATCAATGCATTGTAAGTTTATGGCTACAGATATTCACAATTGGCAGTGCGGAACTTATTACATCCATCAACGGAGCACAGAAGCCGTTGAGTATACCTGTTCAGTGATGATGTAGATTATATGACAAAAGGCAGATCCGTTATAGTTCGAAAAATTAACAATGGCCATAACGGCAACGAGTACAGCAATCATGACAGTACTGCAGGCGCTGGATTAATCTGTGCAGCGACGATTCATATTCCACAGCAGTTCCAGAATAGTGAATGTGCACATCAGACGTGTCCGGATACATTTACTACTCCCAGTACAGTAGATAGTGCATACACCAATAGAACAATCTAGCCGTTGGATTAAGCTGTGAAGTGAGAACTTGAATACTGTTGCCACGCTAGAATTACAAAGGACTATTTTATTATTGCTCGGGATATTGACAATTGACGAAACACTGCTGAGTACTGCCATCGTCACAATGCCTTTGCCGGTGGACTAATTAGTCCACTCATCATTTAGTTTTAGCAGTAACTCGAGAAATCAATGCATGGTTCGTTTATGGCTAAAGATATTTGCAATTGACAGGACGGTTCTCAGTACGTCTAACAACAGAGCACTGTAGACGTTGGATTGGTCCGTTCAATGATGACTTATATACAATATCATTTCTAGAATGACAAAGAACAGCTTCATTGCAGCTCCAGGTATTAACCACTGACAACACTGTACTAACCACTACCATCACCACATTACCTGGTGCGTTGGATTAATCTATTCCCCGCTGCTTTACATTCAACAGCAGCACTAGAGTAATCAAGCTATACGTCAGTTATGGATAGAGATATTTACCATTCCCAAAACAGTAGTTGGTAAATCCACCAATAGGGCAATGTAGCCGTTGCATTAAGATGTTCAGTGATGATGTAAATTGTATTGCAATCCTGCGGTGACAATGGAATTGTCCGTTATCGCTCGAGACATTAACAACGGACGGAGTATAGAGTACAGACATTATGACATTACTTTAGAGGTTGGACTAACTTTCTCACATATAAGGTATGATCTACAGCAATTCTAAAATAATCAATGCATGTTCTGGTTATGGTTGCGCACATTTGGTGTTGAGAGTACGGTACTTATTACACCCATCAACAGAGCATTGTAGCCGATGAATTAACCGGTTCAATGATGATGTAGTCCCTATAGCAATTCTAGAATGACAAAACAGATATCCGTTACAGTTTGAGATATTTACAATTGACGCAACTGTGCTGTGTACAGCTATCTTCACTGGTACAGTGGCCGTTGGATAAATTTTTCCTCTGATGACTAAGATTCTGCAGTGGTAGGAGAATAACCAATGTATACACCAGCTACGTCAAGGGATATTTACGTTCCGAGTACGGTGGCTGGAGCACCCACCAATAGAGCACTGTAGCCATTGGAATAATTTGCTCCGTGATGACTTAAGTGTATTGCAATTCCAAAATGACTAAGGTCCAAATGGAAGTAGTTGGTTCACTCAGCAATGGTTCGCTGTAGCTACCGGATTAATGCGTTCACTGATGATATATATACTATTGCATTTCTGGAATGACGAAGGACTGACCCACTATAGCTCGAGGCATAAACAATTGACGAAGCAATACTGAGTATATCCATCTTCACAGTACTTATGCCGTTGGCCTAAGTTGCTCACTAGTAACTTAAATTTAGCAGCAATTCTGTATTGATCAATATGGAGTACGGTTATGGCTAGAGATATTTACCATTGACAGCACGGTACTTAGTACATCCATCAGCAGTGCACTGTATCCGTTGCAATAACCTGTTAAGTGATCTTCCAGATTCTATAGCAATTGTAGAATGACATAAGGCAGATCGGTTATAGCTGGAGATGTTAACAATTGGCATAAGGGTACTGAATACAGCCATCATTACATTACTGCAGCCGTTGGATATATCCGTTCACTGACGATTTAAACTCCACAGCAGTTCTAGAATAATCTATGTATGCATCAGATACGGCTGCAGATATATACGATTCCCGGTGCGGTAGTTGGTACATCCGCCGATGAAATACTGCAGTCGGTAGATTAAACAGTCCATTGTTGGTTTAAATTCATATGCAAGTTTAGGGCAGCCGATGCATAACACGGTTATGTTTAGGGATACTTACAAGTGTCAGTACGCTTCATAGTACATCCGTCAACAGAGCACTCTTCCCTTTGGCATGATGTGTTCAATGATTATTTGTTTTCTGGGACCATTATTGCATACATCAGTTATGGCTAGAGTCGTTTACATTTCCCAGTATGGTAGTTGGCACATGCACAGACAAAGCACTGTAGCCGTTAGATTAATTTGTTCACTGATGACTTACATTCGTCAGTAAACCTAGAGTTATCAATGTCCACATCGGTTATGGATATAGATATTCAGAATTCCCAGTACGGTGGTTGGTACTTCCACGAAAAGGATAACGTAGCCGTTGCATTATGCCGTTCAGTAATGACATGAAGTCCATGGCACTTCTAGAATGACAAAGGACCGGCCCCCTATCGCTCGAGAAGTTAACAATTGACGAAACTATCCTGAGCACAGTAGTCATCACAATGCCATAGCCGCTGGAGTCATTAGTTCACTGACAATTTAAGTTCAACTGCAATTCTAGAATAACCAATGTATAGTACGGTTATGTCTAGAGATAGTTGCAATTGACAGTACGGTTCGCAGTACATATACCAACAGAACACCGTAGCCGTTGTATTAATCAGTCCAGTGATGATGTAATTTCTATTTCAATACTAGAATGACAAAGGAATGACCAATTATCTCCCGAGGTATTAACAACTGACGAAGCTGCACTGACCACAACCATCATCACAGTAATTTGTCCGATGTACTAAGTTCTTCACTGATAACTTAATATTAACCGCAATTCTAGAATGATCAGTATATAGTGCTGTTATGGCTGGAGATATTTACAATTGACAGCGCGGTACTAAGTACATACATCAACAGAGAGCTATAGCCGTTGGATTGACCTGTTCAACGACGTCTTATATCCTATAGTAATTCTAGAACTGCAATACAAGGAACCGTTACAGCTTTAGGTGTTTACAATCGACGCAGCTCTACTGTGTACAGCAATCATCACTGTACTGTTGCCGTTGGACTTATTTTACCACTGATGACATAAATTCTGCTGTAGTTGAAGAATAATCAATGTATACTTCAGCTGAGTCCAGGGATATTTACATTCCGAGTACGGTGGCTGCAGCATCCACCAATAGAGCACTGCAGCCATTGGATTACCCAGATCAATGATGATTCATATTCCAAAGAGGGTCTAGGGTAGTCAATGCATAATACGTTTATCGCTAGAAATATTTACAGTTATCGGTGCAGTTCTTCATAGGTACATCAAGAGACCACTGTAGCCGTTGCGTTGATCCATTCAATGATGACTTAGATTCTATAGAAATTCTAGAGTGCCAAGAGATATATCCATTTCCGCACGAAATATTAACAACTCACAACTCAGCACTAAGTGCAGACATCATTCCAGTTCTGTTGCCTATGGATTAATTTGATCACTGATGACTTATATTCCACAGTAATTTTTGAATAATCAATGTAAGCTTGAGTTATGTCTAGAGATATACCAAGTACCCAGTACGATAGTTGATGTGTCCACCAATTGAGCACTGAAGCCGTTGATTTGATCTGTTCAATGACGATTTATATTCCATTGCAACTCTAGAATGACAAAGGGCAGACCCAATAATGCACGAGATGTTAACAATTGAAATTACAGTACTGAGTACAGCCATCATCACATTACTGTAGCATTTGTATTAATTAGACGACTGATGTCTTCATTTCCACAGTGGTTCTACAATAATCAATGCATACATCGGTTATGGCTAGAGACATTTAAAATACAGTGCACTCTAGATATTGGAGCCACCACCTGGGCCGTTGTATGAATTGGTTCACTGATGATATATGTTCCAATGAAAGTCTGGAGTAATCAATGCATAGGACGATAATGTCTGGAGACATATCTAATTGACATAGCGGTTCTTAGTACCTCTATGAACAGAGCACTGCAGCCGTTGTATTGATCTATTCAATGATGATTTCAATTCTTCAGCAATTCTAGAGTGCCAAGAGACAGATCCATTGCCGACTAACTACAGTCATCATCACAACAATGTAACCTTTGGAATAATTTGATCACTGATGATTTAAAGCCATTGTAGTTCTAGAATAATCAATATGCACATCAGATATGGCTACGGATATTTTACGTACCCAGTATGGTTGGTGATGCATCCACCATTTGAGCCCTGTAGCCGTTGGACTAATTTGCTCCTGGTGATGTAAATTCCAAAGCAAGAATATAGTTATCAATGTATAGTGCGGTTATCGCAGGACATATTTACAATTCCCAGCACGATAGTTGCTGCATCCATCAACAGGTCACTGCAGCCGTTGGATTAACCGGTTCGAAGATGATTTAGATTATGTAGCCATACTAGAATGACAAAAGGCACATCCGTCATAGCTCGGGACATTAGAAATTGTCAACGCAGTACTGAGTGCTGTCATCAGCACAGTGCTGCAGCCGTTGGCTTAATATATTCACTTATGATTAAAATTCCACTGCAGTTTTAGAATAATCTACGTATGTATGCGCTATGGCTAGAAATATTTACAATTCCCTGTGCGGTAGTTGGTGTATCCACGACTAGAGCACTGTAGATGTTGGATTCACCTGTTCAGTTATGACCTAAATTACACAGGAGCTCTGAAATATGTAATGCGTGCGTCAGTTATGGCTAGAGATATTAACAACTCCCAGTACGGTAGATGTTACATCCACCAATGGAGCAATGTAGCTGTTGTATTAATCTATTCAGTGACGATTTATGACCTACTGCACTTCTAGAATGACAGAGGGCTTCCCATTATAGCTGCAGATATTTACAAGTGACGAAACAGTACTCAGTACAGCCATATTCGCCGTAATGCTGCAGCTGGAACTATCTGTTCACTGATGACGTCAGTTCCACAGCACTTCTAGAGTAATCAAGGTATGTATTAGTTACGGACAGAGATTTTTGCAATTCCCTGTATTGTAGTTGGTACATCGACCAATACAGCGCATATGCCGTTGCATATTAATCCATTCAGTGATGATTTAGATAATATTGCAATTCCAGAATGAGAAAGGATTTACACATTAACGCTCGTGACGTTAACAGTTGACGATGTGTACTGAGTACAGCCACTGTCATTGTACTTGAGCCGATGGAATAATTTACTCACTGGTAACTTAATTTTAACAGCATCGCTAGAATGATCAATGCATTGTACGGTTATGGCAACGGATATATAAAACTCGGAGTACGGTACTCAGTACAGGCATCAGCAGACAACTGTAGCCGTTGAAAATCCATGTTCCATGATGATGCATATTCTGTTTCAACCATAGGATGACAAAAGAGTGATCCGCTGATTCTCAAGACATAAACAATTGCTATAACGGCACAGAATGCAGCCATTATCAAAGTACTGAAGCAGTTCGATTTATCTGTTCCATGATGATATAAATTCAATTGCGATTCTAGCGTGGCAAAGGACTGACCCATTCTCGCTCGAGACGTTAACAATTGACGAAACTATACTGAGAGCAGCTATGAACACAATACCTTAATCGTTGGACAAATTCTTTCACTGATAACATATGTTTAACAGAAGCTCTGGAATAATCAACATATAGTACGGTTACGGCTGCAGATATTTACAATTGAGGGTGCGATAAATATTTCATCGATCAACGGAGCACTGTAGCCTTTAAATTAATCTGTTCAATGATGATGTAGATAGTATTTCAATTCTAGGAAGATATATGGCAGATCCGTTATTGCTTCACACAATAGCGACTGATGGCCCAGTTGCAAAGTACAGCCATCATCTCAGTACTACAGGCGCTGTATTAATCCTTTCAGTGTTGATATAAATGCCTCAGTAGCTCTAGAATAATCAAGGTATACGTCAGTCGTGGATAGAGGTATTTACAATTCACTGAACGATAGTTGGCACATCCGCCATTAGAACACTGCAGACATTGGATTAATCTGTTCAGTGGTGACTTAAATTCCACAGGAGCTCAAGAATAATCAATGTATTTGCAAGTTATGCCTAGAGATGTTAACAGTGCCCAGCAGATCACCACAGTGCTGTAGCAGTTTGATTACTTTGTTCACTGGTGATGTACATACCAAGGCATTTGTAAAATAATCAACGCTTAGAACGGTTACGGCTAGAAGTATCTACAATTGGCAGTACGGTACGTAGTACATACACCCTCAAAGCACTGTAGCCGTTCGATTAGGCTGTCCAGTGATGAGGTGCGTTATATAGAAATTCTACAATGACAAGGGACAGATACATTATATCTCGTAAATATTAACAATTGACATAACAGAACTGAGTACAGACACCATAGCAGTAGTGCAACCGTAGGATTAATCTGTTCACTGATGATTTGAATTCCACAGCTCTAGAGTAATCAGTGTATACATCAGCTATGGACAGAGACATTTAGAATTACGAGTACGCAAGTCTGTACATATGCCAATAGAGCACAGTTGTTGTTTGACTATCCTGTCCACTGGTTATTTAAATTCCAAAGGGAGTACACGGTAGTCAATGTATGGTACGGTTATTCCTAGAGATAGTTACAGTGTGCAGTACGTTATCTAGTACATTCATCAACAGAGTACTGTAGCCGTTGTATTAGTCCTTTCAGTGGTAATGTAAATTCCAATGTAGGTCTAGAGTAATCAATACATGTCACAGTCTGTAGATGTCTGTAGATGTTTACAATTACCAGAACAGTATTGCATACTTGCACTAATACAGCACTGCAGACGTTTGGTTATTCTGTTCAGTGATGAATTATGTTCTACTGCATTCCTAGAATGGCAAATTGCTGAACAGTTATCGCTCTAGATATAAACACGTGACGAAACTGTACCGAGTACAGGCATCATCACAGTACTGTAGCCGTTGGATAAACTTGTTCACTGGTGATGTGTATTCCAAAACAAAACTATAGTAGTCAACGTATAGAACGGTTATGGCTGGAGATATTTACTATTTCCATTGCGGTAGTTGGTACATCCATTGACGGGGCACTGTAGCAGTGGGATTGACATGTTCAATGAATATTTATGTTCTATAACCATTCTAGAATGACAAACGACAGATCCTTTGTCGCTCGAGACATGAACATATGACAAAATGGTACTGAGTGCAGCCATCAGCACAGCGCTGAAGCCGATGGATTAATCTGCTCAGCAATGATTTGAATTCTACAGTACTTCTAGAATGGTAAACGTATACATCTGTTTTGGCTAGGGTTTGATCGCCCAGTAAGGTAATTGGCACATACGCCAGTAGAGCACTACTATATTAGTTGGATCAACCTTTTCAGTGATGATTAAAGTTGTATTGCAATTCTTGGATGACAAAGAACAAACCAATTAAAGCTCGAGATATTGAGAATGGACGAAACAGTGCCGAGTACAGTCATCATGACAATATGTTTACCGATGGTCCATTTTGTTCACTGTTGGCTTAAATAACACAGCGAGTCAAGAATAATCAATGTACAGATCACATATAGTTACAGATATTTACAACTGGCAGTACGGTACTAAGTGCATTCACCAACAGAGCACTGTAGCCTCTCGTTCAATACTATCACTGACAATCTATGCTCTATGTCAATTCTAGATCGATCAACGGTTATGTCATGTATCTGCAGTATATTCACAAATGACATGAACGGTAATGATTGTAGCCATCTACGCAATACAATAGCTATTGGAATAATATATTCGCTGATCACCTAAGATGTTCGACAAGATCAGAACGATCAGTGGATTGTGCAACTGTAGCTTGAGACTGTGACTCATGTCAAATCTGAACGGGGTACACCCATCATTCCTTGACTGTAGCTATTTGATTAGTTTGTTAACTGGTCATTTAAATTCCGCTGCAGTTCTAGAATAGTCAATGTATGGAACAGGCATGGCTAGAGATATATGCAACAGGCAGTACGGAGGTCAGTACATCCATCAAGAGAGCACCGTAGCAATTGGATTAATTTGTTCAGTCATGAATTAAACTGCATAGCATTTCTAGAATGATCAGCGGAGGGAGTAATTGTCGATGGAGAAATCGACATTTGTCAAAAGTGTACTGAGTACAGCCATTACAGCTTTACGGTAACCATTTAATTAATTGGTTCACTGATGATATATGTTTCGCAGCAGCTCTGGAATAAGCAGTGTATATATCGGTTATGACTAGAGATGCAGACAATTGGTAGTACAACACTTGGTTCGTCCACGTACAGAGCACAGCAGGCCTTCGATTCATCTGTCCACTGATGATTAACACCCTATAGCAATTCTAGAATGATCAATGCATGGATCAAATATCGGTAGTGGTTATAACAAATAACAATACAGTACTAGTTATAACCATCAAAAGTGCAATGTAATCGACAGATTAATCTGATGATTGATGATGTAAATTGTCTGGCAATTATGAACCAATCAGTGTACGGATCCGTTATGGCTAGACATATTTATATTTGCCAGTACGATGCTTTGCACATCCACCGACAGAACACTGTAGCCGTTGGATTAGTGTGTTCACTACTGACTTAAACAGTATAGACGTTCCAGGATGATATACGGACAGATCAGATATCTTTAGCGGTATCGACAGATGACAATGGGTGTAGCCGTCCTCACCATATCATAACAGTTGAAGTAAGCTGTTCGCTGATCATCTAATTCGTTCAGAAATTGTAGAATGATCACTGGATATAGAAGATATCTTTGAAGGCATTGACATATGTCAAAATAGCACTGATAGCCATCATCACAGTACTGTAGCAGATGGATTAATTTGTTTAATCGTGACTTAAATTCCGCAGCAGCTGTAGGATAAGCAACGTGTAGGTCAGCTATGGCTAGAGACATTTACTATTGGCAGTATGGTGCTTGGTACATCACCCAACAAAGCACAGTAGCCGACAGAATTATCTGTTCACTGATGACCTACACTGTATAGCGAATGAAGAATTAGAAGTTGGTACATCATACATCGTGACATTGACGTATGGCCATAAAGTTTTTCGTGTAGCCATCTACACACTACTGTACACATTGCATTAATCTATTCGCTGAATATCTATATTATTCAACAACTGTAGAATTATCAAAGGAATGAGCAATTGTCGCTGGAGAGATTTACATATGTCAATACAGTACTGAGTGTGTCCATCAACAGAGAACAGAAGCCGTATGTTAATTCTGGTCACTGATGAATAATATTATGTAGCTATCCTAAAATAAAGAAAAGCAGATCCATTATGGCTCTAGAGGTAAACAGTTGACAACAAAGTACTGGGGACTGCCAACATCAAGGTAATGTACCCGTTTGATGAATGTGTTCACTGGTGATTTCAGTTCCACAGTAATTCTATATAACCAATATAGAGTACGGTTATGTCTAGAGATATTTACAACTGACAGCGCGGTACGCAGTGCATAGACCAAGAGATCGCTGTATTTGTTAGACTAATCTGTTCAATCATGCGTATTCTATAGCAATTCAAGGATAACAAAGCCCGGCTCCATTATACCTCGTGGTATTTGCAATTGACAACACAGTACAGAATGCATCCATTATCACGGGACTGCAGCCGTTTGATTAATTTGATCACTGATGACGTAAATTGAAATGCAAGTCTAGAATATCCACTGTAAGGTACAGTTATGGGTAGAGATATTTACAATAGACAGTACGGTACCCGGTACATACAACAACAGAGCACAGTTGCCGTTGGATCAATCTGCACAATTATGATATATATTTTACAGCAATTCTATAGTGAAAAGAAACAGAACCACTTTCCTTCGAGATATAAACGACTGAACACACAGCACAGAGTATGGACATCCTGACAGCTCTGTATCCGTTGCGTTACTTTGCACGTCAGCCATTTAAATTCAACTAACATTCTGGGATAATCAATGTGCAGTATGCTTGTGGCTAGAGAAATTTGCAATTGATATAACGGTACTTAGTACCTTGGCCAGCAGTGCACTGCTGCCGATGGATTGAGGTGTTGAATGTTGATTTAGATTATGTAGCAATTCAGGAATGACAAATAACAGATCCGTTATAATGACAGCCATTAACAATTGACAATACAGTGGAGATTACAGTTGTCATCACATCACTGCAGCCGTTGGATGAACTTGTCCATTGATGATGTATATTCCACAGCCACTCTAGAATGATCAATGTATGGTACGGTCAGGGCAAGAGATATTTACAAATGGTACTACGGTCCCGAATACATCCACCAGAAGAGTACTGTAGCCGTCGATTGTACTGTTCAATGTAGATTTATATTTTGGGGCAAGTATATAATGACAAATGACAGATCCATTATGCCACGTGACATTAACGATTAACAATACGGTACTGAGTACAGCCATCATCACAGCACCGCAGCACTTGAAATAGTTTGTTCTCTCTTGACTTAAATTCCAAGCAATTGTATAATATTCTATCTATAGTGCGGTTATGTCCAGAGAAATGTACAATTGATAGTACGGTAAGAATTACATACACCACAAACCACTGTAGCCGTTGAATTAATCTGTTCGCTGATGATTTGTGTTCTACAGCAATTCTAGAATGAAGTATGGGAGGTCAATTATCACTCGGGAAGTAAACAATTGACATCACAATACTCATTGCAGCCGTCATCACAGTATAGTTGCAGTTGGATTACATTGTTCACAGGTGATGCATGTTCCAAAGCAATTCTAGTATCACGAACGTATAGTACGGTTATGGCTAGAGACATTTACAATTGACAGTACGGTACTTGGTACAGCCATCAGCGTAGTACCGTAGCCGTTGTATTATCCTGTTGAATGATGATGTAGAATCAATAGTAATTCTAGAATGATGGAGGGAATATTCGTTAGGGCTCGAGATATTATCAATTTTCGAAAGGGTACTGAGTTCATCCACCACCACGGTACTGAAGCCGCTGGAATAATTTGCTCACTGATGATGTAAATTTCAAAGGTAGTCTAGGGTAACCAATGCATAGTACAGTTATGGCTAGAGGTATTTACAATTCCCCGGGCAGTAGTCTTTACATCCACCAATAGAGCACTGCAGTCGTTGGATTAATCTGTTGTGCGACGATGTAATCATATTGCAATTCTAGAATAGCAAAGGATTGATCAATTATCGTTTGAGACGTTATCAATTGACGAAACAGCACTGAGTACATCCATTATATTCTTACTGTCGTCGTTGGATTAATTTGTTCAATGATTGCTTAAATTCCTCAGTAGCTCAGGGACAATCAATGTATACATCAGTTATGGCCAGAGATAATTACATTTCCGGGTTCGGTAGCTGGTGCATTCGCCAATGCAGCACTGCAGCCGTTTGATTGCTGTTTTCGGTGATAACATGGATTCTATAGCAACTCTAGAGCGACAGAAGACAGCTCCATTTCCGTTTGAGACAATAACAATTGACGAAACAGCACTGAGTACATCCATCGTCACAGTACATTAGCCCTTGTACTAATTTTTTACTGACAAATTATGATTAACGTCAAATCTAGAATAATCAAGTTATAATACGGTTATTGCTACAGATATTTACAATGGAAGGTACGGTACTTAGTACATACATGAGCAGAGCAATGTAGTCGTTGAAGCAACCTCTTCAATTATGATGAACTCTCTATAGCAATACCAGAGTGACAAAATACATATCATTTATTGATCGAGTGATCGGCAAGTGACATAACATTACGGACTACAGCCATCATAACAGTTCTACAGCCGTTAGAACATCTGCTCACTTATGATATAAATTACACTCTAGTTCTAGAATAATCAATGTATACATCAGTTATGAATATAGATATTTACAAATGACAGTACGGTACTTGGTACGTCCATCAACAGATCACTGGAGCCGTTGGATTAACATGCACAATGCTGATTTAGGCTCCATAGGAATTCAAGAAGGACAAAGGAAATATCCGTTATAGCTCGAAACATTAACAATTGACAAGACAGAAACAATGACAGCCATTATATCAGTACTACGGCCGTTGGATTAATTTGTTCAATGATGATTTGTATGCCACAGAAGTTATAGGATAATGAAAGTATACATCAGATGTGTCAGGAGATATTTACACCCAGTAATGTTGTTGGTACATCCACCAATACAGCTGAGTAGACGATGGATTAATCTGTTCAGTGACGATTTAATTTCCATTGCTTTTCCAGAATGGCAAAGGACTGACTCATTATCGCTCGACCAATTGACAATTCGCGAATCAGTACTGTGTACGGGCATCATCACAGTAGTTTTTACGTGTTACCTATTTTTTCACTGGTACTGTAAGTTTAGCAACATTTCGGCAACGGTTATGGCTAGAGATATCAACAATTGACAGAACGCTTCTTAGTACATCAATCAACAGAGCACTGTAGACGCTGATTAATCATTTCAGTAATGGTTTAAAACACAAAGCATGTCTAAGGTAGGCAATGTATAGCACGGTAGTGGGTAGAGGTACTAACAATTGACATTGCGGGCCGTATTGCATCCACCATCAGTGAACTGCTGCAGTTGGACTGATCTGATTAATGATGACTTAGATACTATAGCGATTCTAGAATGATAAATGACACATACGTTACGGATTGAAATATTCACGATCGACATAACAGTACAGGGTACAGCCATCATAACGGTACAGCAGCCGTTGGATTACTTTCTTCAGTAATGATTTAAGTTCCACAGTAGCTCTAGAATAATCAATGTATACATCAGTTACAGATAAAGATGTTTAAAGTTGCCAGTAAGGTCTTTGGTGCATTCACCAATACAATACCGTAGACGTTGGGTTAACCTTTTCAGTGATGATTTAAACTCCGCGGTATTTCTGGAGTAATCAATGTGTACACGAGTTATGGCTAGAGATATCTACAACTCCCAGTACAGTATTCGTTATATCCACAAATAGAGCAATCTATTTGACTAATCTGTTCCGAAACGTTATGTATCTTATTGCAATTCAAGAGTGACAAGAGGCAGACCCATTATCGCTCGAGATATTCACAAATGACGAAACATTACTCAGTGCAGCCATCATCACAGTACCTTAGACGTTGGAATAATTTGTCCACTGATAATGTAATCTTAACAGCAATTCGGGAATAGTCAATGTATAGTACGATTATAGCAAGAGATATTTGCAGTTTACAGAACGGTTCTCAGTTCATCCGCCTATAGAGCACTGTAGCCCTCGGATTCGTGTGTATAATGGTGATTTAGATTCTGTGACAATTCTAGGATGACAAAAGACAGGTCCGTTATAGCTCGAGACGTTAACAATTGACGAAGCAGTATTGGATACAGCCGTCATCAGAATACATTTGCCGTTGGAACTATTTCCTCACGGCTAGTTTAAATTCAGTAGCAATTCTAAAATAATCAATATATAGTACGGTTGTGGCTAGAGATATTTGCAAATGACAGTACGGTTATTAGTACATCCATCAACAGTGCGCTGTAGCCGTTGGATAGACCTGTCGAATGATGATTTAGATCCCATGGCAATTCAAGCATAACAAAATGAGATCCGTTGTAGCTAGAGATATTAACAACTGAGGAGCCTGCACTGAGTACAGTCATCAGCACAGTATCTTAGCCGCTGGACTAATTTCATCACTGTAAACCTGAATTTAGCAGCAATTCAAGAATAATCAATATATAGTACGGCTGCGACTAGAGATATTTAAAGATAACAACACGGTGAACTACACATACGTCAACAGTGCACTGTCGCCGTTGGATTAATTTGTCCACTGATGTTTTATGTCCTATTGCAATTCTAGAGTGACAAGTGTCTGCCCCATTATCGCTCGGGATATTAACAACTGCTGAAGAGGTACTTAGTACTACCATCGTCACAGAACTATAGCCGCTAGAATAACTTGCTCACTGTCAATTTAAATTTAACAGCAATTCTGCATAATCAGTATGTTGTACCGTTATGAATGGAGATAATTGCAATTGACAGTATGGTCCTTATTTCATCCATAAACGGAGCTCTGTAGTTATTGAATTTACCTGTTCAATGATGATGCAGATTCCATAGCAATTCTAGAATGACAAAAGGCATATACGTTATACCTCGAGATATCAACTATTGACTGGACAGTCCTGTGTACAGCCATCAGCCCATTTCTGCAAATATTGGACTAATCTTTCCAATGGTGATTTAAATTCCATTTTAGTTCAAGAATAATCAATGTGCACATCAGCTGCGTCTAGAGGTATTCACTATTCGCAGTAGGGTAGTTGGTACAATCACCGATGGAGCACTGTAGCCGGTAATTTGATCTGTTCAATGATGATAAAATTTCTATTGCTATTCTAGAATGCCAAAGGGCTGACCCATTATCGCATGAGGCATTACCAACAGACAAAACGGCACTGAGTACGTACATCAGCACTGTGCTGCAGACGTTGTATTAATCTGTCCACTGATGACTTAAGTTCCACATTAGTTCTAGAGTAATCAATGTATACATCAGATGTGGATAGAGACATTTACAATTACCAGTACGGAATTTGGTACATACACCAATAGGGCACTGCAGCCTTTGGATTAGTTTTTTCAGTGATGACTTAATCCTATTGCAATTCTAGAATGACAATGGCCTGGCCCATTTCATCTCGAGACATTAGCAATTGACGAAACAGTATTCAATACGGCCATCATCACTGTACTTTAGACTTTGTGCAGATTTGTTCACCGATAATTTAAGTTTATCGACAACTCTTGAACTATATATGTATACTACGGTTATGGCTAGAGATACATGAAATTGAAAGTTCGGTACATGGTACATCCATCAACAAACCACTGTAGCCGTTGGATTGGTGTGTTTAGAGATAATTTGTGTTCCATTTTAGTCCTAGAATGACAACGGAGAGATCCATTATCGCTCGAGACATTAACAATTGACATGAGAGTACTGACTGTAGCCATCATCATAGACCAGTGTCCGCCGGATTAATTTGTTCGTTGATTATTTAGTTTCCGCTGCCTTTCTGGAACGACCAATGTGTAGTAAGCTTGTGTCTAGATACATTTGCAATTGACATAGCGGTACTTTGCACCTCCACCAGCAGAGCACTGCACCCGTCGGATAAACGTGTATAATGATTTAGGTTATGTAGCAGTTGTAGAATGACAAACTGCATATCCATTGTAACGCCAAGCATTAGCAATTGACATAGTAGGACTGAGTACAGCCGTCGCCACAGTAACGTAGGGGTTGGATTAATTTGAGCATTGATGACTTAAATTCCACGACCATTCTATGGTAATTAATGTATACTTCGGTTATGGCTAGAGATATTTACATCTGTCGGTACGCTACTTTGTGCGTCCTCCAGTAGTGAACTGTAGCAGTTGGAGTAATCTGCACAATGATGATTTATATTGTACAGCAAATCTAGAATGGAAAATGACAGATCCACTATCCATCGAAATGTAAACGATTGACACAACAGTACTGAGTACACACTTTATGACATTTCTGTATTCGATGCAATGGTTTGTTCGCAAGTCATTTAAATTCCTCTGCCGTTCTGGAACAATCAATGTGTAGTACGCTTGTGACTAGAGAAATTTGCTATGTTCACAACGGTACTTCGCACCTCCACCAACACGGCACTGCATCCCTCGGACTAAATTGTTGAATGATGATTTAGGTTATGTACCATTTATAGAAGGACAAATTGCAGATCCAATATAATGACAGGCATTAACAATTGACAATACGGTGCAGAGAACAGTTATCATCACATTGCTGCAGCCGTTAGATGTACTTGATCATTGATGATGTATATACCATAGCCATTCTAAAATGATCATTGTGCAATACGGCTAGGACTTGAGACGTTTACAAATGATATTACGGTACTTAGTTCATCCACCAGAAGAGCACTGTGGCCGTTGGATTATTCTGTTTAATGTAGATTTATATTCTACAGCAAATATAGAATGACAAATGGGCGTACGATGATCCGATGAGGTATTAGCGACTAACAATACGGTTCTTAGTGCAGCCATCCTCACAGTATCGTAGCAGTTGCACTATTTTTTCCACTGGTGATGAAAATTCCAAGCAATACTAGAATATTCAAACCATAGTACGGTTATGGCTAAAGAAATTTACAACTCGCAGTGCAGTACGCATTACATACACATGCAGAGCACTGTAGCTGTTGGATTATTCTGTTCACTGATGACTCAGACCTTATAGAAATGATATAATCGCATACCACATGTCCATTATCCGTCGAGATACAAACAATTGACTACACAGTACTGACTACAGCCATGATCACATTAGTGCTGCCGTACAATTAACTTCTTCGCTGATATATTTATTTCCACAGATTTTCTAGAATAGTCAAAGTACAGAACAACTATGGCTAGAGATATCTACATTTGTCTTTCCGGTACTTTGTACATCTACCGACAGAGCAATGTTTCCGTTGGAATAACCTGTGCAGTGACGACTTATATCCTTGAGCAGTTTTAGAATGGAAAATGCAGATCCTTTGTCTCTGGACATACTGGTAATTAATAGCAATCCACTGAGTACAGCCATCATCACAGTACATCTGATGTTGAACTACTTTGTTCACTTATGACGTAAATTCCAAAACAATTCTAGAATAATCATTGTAGGCTAAGGTTATGATTAGATATATTTACAACTCACTGTACGGTACAGAGTACATCCACCAAAAGTGCACTTTTCTCGGGTGATTAACCTGATGAATGATGATCCAGGTTCCGTACCAATTCTAGAATGACAGCGGACATATACATTATCGCTCGAGACATTCACAATTGACAACACAGTACTGAGTGTAGCCATCATCACAGTACTGTACAAGTTAGACCAATTTCTTCACTAATCTATTAAATTCACCAACAGTTCAATAATAGTCAATGTATATTACGGGTATGTCTAGAGGTATTTACAATGGATAGTACATTACTTAGCACATCCACCGAAGGAGCACTGTTGCCGTTAGGGTAATATGTTCCCTGGTGATTTAAATTCCCTAGTAATCCTGTAATGAAGGCATTGCGATCCATTATCGCGGTAGTCACTAACAATTGTCATAAGAGGGCTAAGTATAGCCGTCATCAAAATACTGTAGTCATTGGATTAATTGGTACATACAAGAAATCGTTTCACCGCTAATTCCAGAATGAACAACGTATAGAAATGTTATGGCTAGAGAAATATACAAATGACATTAAGGTACTAAGTGCATCCACCGGCAGAGCTCTGTAGCAATTGGATTAATCTTTTCAATTGAGATTTAGATTCTAACGAGTTTCTGCAGTGGTAAAGGACATACACGTTACGGCTCGAGATATTAGCAACTCACAACACAGTACTATGTACAGCCGTCACAACTGTACTGTAGTCGTTGGATTAATTTCTTCACTGATGACTTAATTTTCACAGAAGTTCTAGAATAATCAATGTATATGTCAGTTGTGGATAGAGATATTTACAACTCCCAGTACGGTAGTTGGTACATCCGCCAATAGAGCCGTATACCCATTGGATTAATTTGCACGTCTGATGACCCAATTTCTATTGCAATACGTGAATGTCAAAGGACGGACCCACTATCGCTCCAGATATAAACAACAGACGAAGCAGCACTGAGTACGTTCGTCATCACAGTACTTTAGCCGTTATCCAAATTTAATCGCCGATATCGTAAGTATAACGACATGTCTGGAATAATCAACGAATAGTGCGGTTGTGACTAGAGAAGTTCAGAATTTATAGTACGGTACATAGTACATCCATCTACTGAGCACTGGAGCCGTTAGATTGGTGTGCTGAATGATAATATAGATACTATGGCAATTCTAGAATGACAAATGAGGGATCCATTACCGCCGGAGTTATCAACAATCGAAGAAACAGCACTGAGAAGGGTCATCTTCATAGTACCTGAAGCACTGGACTAATTTGTTCAATGTTGACTTAATTTCAACAGCAATTCTAGAATAATCAATGCATAGTAAGTTCATGGCTACAGATAAGTGCAACTGACAGTACGGCACATAGTACGTCCATCAACGGAACAATGTAGCCGTTGAATCAACATGTGTACTGACGAAGTTCGATTATATAGCAATTCTTGAATCACAAAGGACTGGCCCATTATCCCTCGAGATATTAGCAATTGTCGAAAATGTACTGAGTACATACAACATCACAATGCTCTAAACGTTGGTCTCATTAGTCCGCTGACTATTTTTATTAAGCAGTAATTCGAGAATAATAAATGTATGGTACGGTTACGGCGAGAGATATGTATAATTGTATGTGCAGTTCTTAGGACATCCATTACAGAGCACCGTGTTCGCTGGATTGATCTGTTCAGTGACCATTTAAGTTCCTCTGCAATTCCAGAGTGGCAAAGGACTGACGCATTATCTATCGAGAAAATAACGATTGCCGAA
>NW_016926781.1:0-2334 GCF_001483705.2 Eufriesea mexicana
ATGTATGGATGGATGAGTGGATGTTTGGATGGATGTATTTATGGATGGATATATGGATGGATGAATGATTGGGTTGATAGATAAATGGGTGCGTGGATGTATGGACGGATGGATGTTTCGATGGGCGGATGGGTGAGTGGATTGAGGTATGGATTGACCGATGCACGGTTGTATGGATATATGGATGTATATATGTAAGAATGTATGGATGGATGGAGGTATCGATGGATGGCAGTACGGATGCTAATATTTATGGATGTATGGATGTGAGGATGTACAGATGTGTTAATGGATGGATGTTTAGATGGATGTATGTACGGATGTGTGGATATATGGATGTAACTATGTATGGATGTAAGGATGGACGGATGTATGTATTGATGAATGTATGGATGTATGGATGGATGTATAGACCCTTGGATGTATGTATGGATGTGTGGATGTGTGTACGGATGTATGTATGGATATATCAATGGACGTATGTGCGGATGCGTGTATGGATATATCCATGGATGTATGTTTGGATGAGTGTATGGATGTATGTTTGGATGTATGGGTGGATGTATGTATGGATGTGTGTATGGATGTATGTATGGACGAATGTATTTGTGTATGTATGGATATATGTGTAGATGAATGTATGCATGAATGGATGGGTGGATGGATGGATTGTTGTATGGATGTATGGATCGATGGATGTATGGATGGGTGGATGTATGGATGGATGGATGTATGAAAGGATGAATGTGTGGATGGATGGAGGTATGGGTGGATGGCTTTATGGATGTACGGATGTATGAATATATGGATGTATGGATGGACGGATATACGGATATGATGTGTGGATGTATGGATGTATGGGTGTATGAATGTATGTATGTATGTATGTATGTATGTATGTATGGGTGTATGGATGTAGGGATGTATGGATGGATGGATGTATGGATGTGTGGATGTATGGATGAATGGGTGTATGAATGTATGTATGTATGGATGTATGGATGTAGGGCTGTATGGATGGATGGATGTATGGATGTGTGGATGTATGGATGAATGGGTGTATGAATGTATGTATGTATGGATGTATGGATGTAGGGCTGTATGGATGGATGGATGTATGGATGTGTGGATGTATGGATGAATGGGTGTATGAATGTATGTATGTATGGATGTATGGATGTAGGGCTGTATGGATGGATGGATGTATGGATGTGTGGATGTATGGATGAATGGGTGTATGAATGTATGTATGTATGGATGTATGGATGTAGGGCTGTATGGATGGATGGATGTATGGATGTGTGGATGTATGGATGAATGGGTGTATGAATGTATGTATGTATGGATGTATGGATGTAGGGCTGTATGGATGGATGGATGTATGGATGTGTGGATGTATGGATGAATGGGTGTATGAATGTATGTATGTATGGATGTATGGATGTAGGGCTGTATGGATGGATGGATGTATGGATGTGTGGATGTATGGATGAATGGGTGTATGAATGTATGTATGTATGGATGTATGGATGTAGGGCTGTATGGATGGATGGATGTATGGATGTGTGGATGTATGGATGAATGGGTGTATGAATGTATGTATGTATGGATGTATGGATGTAGGGCTGTATGGATGGATGGATGTATGGATGTGTGGATGTATGGATGAATGGGTGTATGAATGTATGTATGTATGGATGTATGGATGTAGGGCTGTATGGATGGATGGATGTATGGATGTGTGGATGTATGGATGAATGGGTGTATGAATGTATGTATGTATGGATGTATGGATGTAGGGCTGTATGGATGGATGGATGTATGGATGTGTGGATGTATGGATGAATGGGTGTATGAATGTATGTATGTATGGATGTATGGATGTAGGGCTGTATGGATGGATGGATGTATGGATGTGTGGATGTATGGATGAATGGGTGTATGAATGTATGTATGTATGGATGTATGGATGTAGGGCTGTATGGATGGATGGATGTATGGATGTGTGGATGTATGGATGAATGGGTGTATGAATGTATGTATGTATGGATGTATGGATGTAGGGCTGTATGGATGGATGGATGTATGGATGTGTGGATGTATGGATGAATGGGTGTATGAATGTATGTATGTATGGATGTATGGATGTAGGGCTGTATGGATGGATGGATGTATGGATGTGTGGATGGATGGATGTATGGAACGATAGATGTTTGTCTGTACGTATGTGCTGGTGGATAAATGGATGGGTGGGTGAACTGAAGAGCGGGCGAAAGGATGGGCAGAAGAACGGATGCGTAGATAGATGGAAGGGCGTATGTATGCACGCATGTA
>NW_016926782.1:0-918 GCF_001483705.2 Eufriesea mexicana
TCCTTATTTATGCAAGAAAGTTAGCTCACCACGATATTAGTCGCAAATGTCGATAAAATTGAATTTGCCATTCAGATTCCATTGCGTTGCAATCGCAATAGCACGCAAATAGAATCTTTCCTCCTTATTTATGCAAGAAAGCTAGCTCACCACGATATTAGTCGAAAATGTCAATAAAATTGTACTTTCCTGCCAGATTCTGCAGGACTGCAATGGCTATATATAGCTCCCATTATTATTTTTCCTCCACGTTTACGCAAGTAAATTAGGTCAACACGATATTACTTAAAAATGTCATTAAAATTGAATTTGCCATACAGATTCTATTGCGTTGCAATGGCAATAGCGCGCCAATATAATCTTTCCACCTAATTTATGCTAGAAAGTCTGCTCACCGCGATATTAGCCGAAAATGTCAATAAAATTATATTTTCCAGCCAGATTCTACAGGACTGCAATGGCTATAGCTTTTCAATAGAATCCTTCCTTCTTGTCTGTGCAAGAAAGTTAGCTTACCACGATATTAGTCGTATCTGTCAATATAATTGAACTTTCCAGCCAGATTCTAAAGCCTTGCGGTGGCTATAGCACGCCATAAGTATCTTTCCCCTTGACCTATGCAAGGAAGCTAGCTCACCGCGATATTAGTCGAAAATGTCAAAAAAATTGAATTTTCCAGCCAGATTCTAAAGCCTTGCGGTGGCTATAGCACGCCATAAGTATCTTTCCCCTTGACCTATGCAAGGAAGCTAGCTCACCGCGATATTAGTCGAAAATGTCAAAAAAATTGAATTTTCCAGCCAGATTCTAAAGCCTTGCGGTGGCTATAGCACGCCATAAGTATCTTTCCCCTTGACCTATGCAAGGAAGCTAGCTCACCGCGATATTAGTCGAAAATGTCAACAAAATTGTATTTTC
>NW_016926783.1:0-840 GCF_001483705.2 Eufriesea mexicana
GCGGAAAACCTCCGAAAAGCAATGTATAGCATAAAAGTCGAAGCAACACTAACCAAACCTTCCTAATCTAACTCAGCGCGGCGTAACATAAGCTAAACAAACGTGCCGAGACAAAATTAAGTGCCGCCCCAGTGCAATATAGAACATATTAGAGCACAGTAAAGAGAAGAAATCCACCTAATTGTAGTGTACGGCACAAAAGTCTAAGTAGCATACATTAACCTTGCCTAACATAGCCAATAGTAGCCCAAACCAACATAACGTGTCGAGACAACTAATGTTGGCATCTGAGAGCCAAGCAGAGCATACAAGAGCGCGCTGGAGCGCAGAAATGCACCGAACAGCAGTGTAAAGCAGGAAAGTCAAAGTAGACTATCCTAACCTATCCGAACGTAGCGTAACCAAATATAGCCTAACCCAATCCAACATGACGAGACCACTATTGCTGGCATACTGAGACAAGCAGAATGTAGTAGTGTACAGTAGAGCGCAGAAATGCACTGCATTGCAGTGAATAGCACAAAAGCCGTAGATAACGTAACCTAACCTGACCTGATCTTGCATAACCATAGGCAGCATAACCCAACATGGTGTGCCGCGACCACTGCTCCCGGCCTCCCTGGAGCAATGCAGAACGTAAGAGAGCACAGTAGTGCGCAGGAATCCACCGAATTGCAGTGAAGGGCACAAAAGTCAAAGAAATCCTGACCAAGCATGCCAATCCTCACCTAACGAACCGAAGCCTAGCTCAACCAATGGTGCCGAGATCACAAATATTGGCCACCACAAATCCAAGCAGGACATATTGGAGCACAGTGGAGGGCAAAGCTCAACCTAATT
>NW_016926784.1:0-592 GCF_001483705.2 Eufriesea mexicana
CATACATACATTCATCCAAACATCCATCCATCCATACACCCATACGTCCATACATCCATACATTCATACATATATACATCCATGCATCCATACATCCGTACGTCCGTCCATCCATACCTTAAACCATCCATACATCAATCCATCCATACAACCATGTATCCATACATAGATCCATCAATACATGCACCTTTCCACAATCCACCCATCCATACATCCACCCATCCATACATACATCCATCCATCCATCCATCCATACAACCATCCATTAATACATCCAGCGATCCATACATCCATCCGTCTGTACATTCTCGCATCCATACATCCATCCACCCAAACATACATCTATCGATATATCAATCCATCAATACATCCAACCATCCATAAATACATCCATCCCTACGCCCATCCGTACATCCATACATCCGCCCATCCGAAAATACATCTACCCAGCCATACATCCATCCATCAATACATTCATACATCCATATATACATCCATACATTCATAAATACACACATCCATACATACCTCAATACATACATACATCAATACATACGTACATCAACACATACATACATACAAACGTTCATAC
>NW_016926785.1:0-547 GCF_001483705.2 Eufriesea mexicana
TGACATTTTCGTCTAATATCGTGGTGAAATAGCTTTCTTGGATAAATAAAGAGGACAGATACTTTTGGCGTGCTACAGCCATTGCAATGCTATAGAAACAGGCTGGAAAATTCAACTTTATTTGCATTTTCGACTCATATCGTGGTGAGCTATCTGCCTTGCATAAATAAGGTGGAAGGATACCATTGGCGTGCTATAGCCATTGCAATGTTTTAGAATCTGGCTGGAATATTCATTTGCATTGACATTTTCTAGTAATATTGTTGTGAGCTGTCTTTCGTGCATAAATAAGGAGGAAAGATTCTATTGGCGTGCTATAGCCATTGCAATGTTTTAGAATCTGGCTGGAATATTCATTTGCATTGACATTTTCTAGTAATATTGTTGTGAGCTGTCTTTCGTGCATAAATAAGGAGGAAAGATTCTATTGGCGTGCTATAGCCATTGCAATGTTTTAGAATCTGGCTGGAATATTCATTTGCATTGACATTTTCTAGTAATATTGTTGTGAGCTGTCTTTCGTGCATAAATAAGGAGGAAATATTCT
>NW_016926786.1:0-289 GCF_001483705.2 Eufriesea mexicana
GCATAGCACAAAGGTGAAAGCTGTCCTTTCCTAACATAGCCAAACGTAACATATCCAAAGGCAGCATCATCCAACCTAACGTGCCTAGGCCACTGCTGCTGGCCGCCGCAGAGCCAAGCAGAATATATTAGAGGAGAGTAAAGCGCAATAATCCATACAACCTCTGTGTATAGCAGTATGGTCAAAGCTATCCAGATCTAACATAAACAAATATAACCTAACCAAGCGAAGAATAACTCAATATTACGAGGCGCGACCACCTATGCTGGGCACTACTGGGCCATGCAGA
>NW_016926787.1:0-375 GCF_001483705.2 Eufriesea mexicana
ACATCCATGCATCCATACCTCAATCCATCCATACATCCGTTCGTCCATACATCCATCCATCCACACTCGCACCCATCCATACATCCATCGATCGATACATCTATCCATCCATACGTCCATCCATCCATACATACACCCATTCATACATCCACCGAACCATACATCCATCCATCCATACTAGCACCAATCCATACATCCATACATCCATAACGCAACTTCGGCCATACAATCATACATCCATACATACAAACGTCCATACATTAATTCATCCATCCATCCATGCATCCACACATCCACACACACATACATCCGTACATCTATCCATCCATACATTCATCCATCCATACGTCCATCGGTCCATACATCTATCCACAC
>NW_016926788.1:0-1032 GCF_001483705.2 Eufriesea mexicana
AGCTACCTTTCCCGCAAAAATAATGAGAAGCGATACTATTGGCGTGTTATAGCCATTGCACTGCTATAGAATGAGGTTGAAAAATTTATTTTTAATGACATTTTCGACTGATATCGTAGTGACCTAACTTTCTTGCATAAATAAGGGTGAAATATACTGTTGCCCTGCTATATCCATGGTAATGCTATAGAATCTGTCTGGAAAATTAAATTTTATTGACAATATCGGCTACTATCGTGGTGACCTAGCTTTCTTGCATATAGAAGGAAGAAAGGTTCTACTGGCGTATTATAGTCACTGAAATCCTACAGAACCTGGCTCGAAAATTCAATTATATTGACATTTTCGACTAGTATCGTGGTGAGCTAAGTTTCTTACATAAATAAGGAAGAAATATCCTATTCGCGTGCTATAGCCATTGCGTTGCTATAGAATCTGGCTGGAATACTCGATTTTATAGACATTTTCGACTGATATCGTGGTGAGCTACCCTTCCTGCCTAAATAATGAGAAAAGATACTATTGGCCTGCTATAGCCATTGCACTGTTATAGAATCTGGTTGGAAAATTCATATTTACAGACATTTTCGACTGATATCGTTGAGAACTAACTTTCTTGCATAAATAAGGGTGAAATATACTATTGGCGTGCTGTAGCCATGGTAATGCTATAGAATCTGGCGCGAAAATTCCATTTTATTGACATTACCGACTGCTATCGTGGTGACCTAGCTTACTCGCATATAGAAGGAAGAAAGGTTCTACTGGCGTACTATAGTCGCTGCAATCCTATAGGACCAGGCTGGAAACTTCAATTTTATAGACATTTTCGACTAATATCATGGTTAGCTAACTTTCTTGCAAAGTAAGGAAGAAATATATTATTGGCGCGCTGTAGCCATTGCAATAGTATAGAATCTGGTTGGCAAATTGAATTTTATTGACATTTTCGGCTCATGTCGTGGTTACCTAACTTTCTTACATAAATATGGATGAAAGATTCTATTGGGGTGAAATAGCCATTTGAATGCT
>NW_016926788.1:1165-1398 GCF_001483705.2 Eufriesea mexicana
CAGAACCTGGATGGAAAACGCGATTTTATGGAAATTTTCGACTGATATCGTGGTGAGCAACCTTTCCCGCATAAATAATGAGAAAAGATACTATTGGCGTGCTATAGCCATTACAGTGCTATAGAATCTGGTTGGAAAATTCATTTTTAAGGCACTTTCGACTGTTATCGTGGTGAACTAACTTTCTTGCATAAATAAGCGTGAAATATACTATTGGCCTGCTATATCCATGG
>NW_016926789.1:0-730 GCF_001483705.2 Eufriesea mexicana
AGCCAATAAACAGCAATGTACAGCACATAATTCAAGGATATCCTGATCCAACCAGACCTAACCGAGCCAAACTAAACTTTGAATAACTGAATCCAACGTGCGGCGGCCACTATTGGTGTCCTCCACGGAGTCAAGCAGAATACGATAGAGCACAGTAGAGCACACGGGTCCATAGGATGTATGTTTAGAGCACAAGAGTGGAAGCTACCATAACCTAACCCATCGAAACCTAACATAACCAAACGTAATCTAACCCAATCTGAGGTGCTGCTGCCGGTATTGCTGACCCCACAGAACCAGGCAGAACATAATAGAGGAGAGTAGAGCGCAGGTATACATAGAATCGCAGTGTATAGCAGAAAATTGGGAACTGCCCAAACCTTACTGATGCAAGCTTAATCCAACCAAACGTATCCTATCTCAACCAAACGTGCCCAGACCACAAGTGCTGGCCTCCCCAGAGCCAAGCAGAAAATACTGGAGCTAACCACAGCGCAGAAATCCACCCCCTTGCCGTGTATACCACAAATATCAAACATATCCTGGCCTAACTTTGCCTAATTTTACCTACCCAAACATAGTGTAACTAAACATAACGTGACGAGACCAATATCGCTGGCCTCCAACAGACAAGCAGAGCATATTAGAGGGCATACAGAAATCCTCCGAATAGCAGTGTATAGCACAACGGTCAAAGTAGCATGTCCTATCCTAGCCAAACACAACACAC
>NW_016926790.1:0-562 GCF_001483705.2 Eufriesea mexicana
TTGTTAGTTTAAGTCGGTGTACCTTCGATTCATGTGCTACATACAGCTTTTCGTTGGATTTCTACCCACATCAGTGTTCTAATATGATGTGCTTTGCTGTGCGGATTTCAGAAATGGTGACCGCGGCATGTTAGGTTGTGTGAAGTTACGTTCGTCTAGTTTATGTTAGCATGGGTAAGGTTGGGATGGCTTTGAATTTTCTGCTTTACACTGCGACTGTAAGGATGCCTGCACATTACTGTCCTGTAATATGTTCCGCATGGCCCTGGGGAGGCCAGAAATGGTGGTCGCGGCACGATAGGTTGAGTCATATTATGCTTGACGTTTGGATAGGTTAGGAAGGGATAGATATTACTTTTGTGATATACAATGCTGTTGGACGGATTTCTGCGCTCCTCGTTGCTATACTGCACTCCATTCGACTATGGGGAGTCCATCAATGTCTTTGGTGGCAAGGTCGGTTGAGTTGGGTAACGTTTGGTTAGGTTAGGTTACTTTTGGCTTGGTTAGGATGACCTTGCCTTTTGTGCTGTACACTGCTATTCGTTGAACTTCTGCGCTC
>NW_016926791.1:0-718 GCF_001483705.2 Eufriesea mexicana
CTGTAGCCATTGCAGTGCTATAGAATCTGCCTGGAATATTCAATATTATTGACATTTTCGGCTGATATCGTGGTGATGTAACTTTCTTGCGTAAATACGGAGGAAAGATTCCATTGGCCAGCTATGGCCATAGCAATAATTTAGAGTCTGTCTGGATAATTCAATTTTATTAACTTTTTCGGCTAATATCGTCGTGAGCTGGCTTTCCTGTAAAAATAAGGAGGAAAGATACTATTGCCCTGCAATAGCCATTACAATGGTATAGAATCTGCCTCGAAAATTCAACTTTATTGACATTTTCGACCAATATCATGGTGGTGTAACTTTCTTGCATAAATACGGAGGAAAGATTCTACCGGCGAGCTATAGCCATTGCAATGCTATAGAATCTGCCTCGAAATGGCAACTTTATAGGCATTTTCGACTAATGTCGTGGGGAGGTAGCTTTCGTGCATAAATAAGGAGGAAATATTTTATTGGCGCGCTATAGCCATTGCAATGCTATAGAATCTGCCTCGAAATGGCAACTTTATAGGCATTTTCGACTAATGTCGTGGGGAGGTAGCTTTCGTGCATAAATAAGGAGGAAATATTTTATTGGCGCGCTATAGCCATTGCAATGCTATAGAATCTGCCTCGAAATGGCAACTTTATAGGCATTTTCGACTAATGTCGTGGGGAGGTAGCTTTCGTGCATAAATAAGGAGGTAAGATTCTA
>NW_016926792.1:0-2265 GCF_001483705.2 Eufriesea mexicana
ACTACCTATCGCGCCTAGACAGCTGCTGCTGCCCTCCTCTGGGTCAAGCAGAACATATTAGAGAAGAGAAGGGCGGATGAGTCCACAGAATCGCTCTGCATAGCACAGTAGTCGAGGCTACCCTATCCCAACATAGCCATACGTAACTGAACCGAACGAAGCCTTAATCAATCCAACATGCCGGTACGACTACTGCTTGCCTCCCCAGAGCCGAGCCGAATATGTTAGAGCGCAGTAGATGGCAGTAATCCAACGCACTGCAATGCTTAGCACAGAAGTCAAAGGTATCCTAACCGAACTTATCCAAGCCTAACCAATGCATACGTAACATTACTCTACCTAACATGCCGCGGCCACTATTCCTGGCATCGCCGGAAACAAGACAATAGCGCACAATAGGGCGCAGGAACCTACAGAATTGCAGTGTGTAGCTCAAGAATCATAGGTATCCTTCCTAACACAACGTAACCTAACCAAGCCAAATGTAATCTTACACAGCCTAAAGTGCCGCGACTACAATTGAGGACATCCTCAGGGCCATGCAGAGCATATAACAGTGGAGCAGAGCACAGGAATCAGCAGAATCGCAGTGTACAGCAGAAAAATCAATGCTGTCCAAACCTTAACCATGCAAACATAAACTGACCGAACGTAACATGACATAACGTAACATGCCGAGTGCACTATTTCTGGCCTCTCCCGAGCTAAGCAGAGCATGTTAGAGCACAGTAGAGCAGAGAAATCCGTCGAAAAGGGGTATGTAGCACAATAGCTGAAGGTACACTCTCCGAACCTAACATATCGTAACACCACCGAACGTAACCAAGCTCAATTTAACCTGCCACGAACGCTATTGCTGGCCTCCCCAGGGTCTAGCAGATTAGAGTAGAGTACAGTAGACGACAGGAATTGACCGAGTAACTGTGGATAGCGCGGAAGTCAAAGCTAGCCTAACCAAACATAGCCTAACCTGACACAACCAAACTTAAGACAACACAAACTAACGCGCCACGACAGTTATTGCTCGCATCCCGAGTGTCGAGCAGGGTATAGTAGAGTAATGTGGAACGCAGAAATCCACGCAATAGTTGTGTACACCACTAAAGTCAATGCTATCCTCTCGGAACGTATACAAACGTGATACAACCGAGCGCATCCTAACTTAGGCAAACGTGTCGGAACATCTATCTCTGGACTCCCCAGAGAAAAGCAGAATAAGCTTGAGCACAGTAGAGCGCAGAAGGCCACCAAATAGCTGTATATAGCACAGAAGTCGAAGACATCCTATCCAAACATGACCTAACCTAATCTAACCAAACGCAGGGTAACTATACCTAAAGAGACGAGACGTGCATTGCTTGCGTATCCATAGTTTAGCAGTGTATATTAGAGCACAGTAGGGCGCCGGAATTCACCGAACAACAGTTTACACCATGAAAGTCAATGCTACCCAAATCTAAGACAAACAAGGTTAACATAACCACACGTAGCATAGCTCAATATAACGTGCCGAGACCGAAACTACTGGCATCCCCATAGCCAAGCAGAGTATACAAGAGCAAAGTAGAGCGTAGAAATCCTCCGAAAAGCTGTGTACAGTACATCAGTCAAGGCCTGCCTATCCAAACATAGCCGAACGTAACGCACCAAGCGTAGCATAACAAATCCTAACGTGCCGAGACCACTACAGCTGCCCTCCTCAGAGACAAGCAGAACATATTAGAGCAAAGTGGAGCGCACAGATCCACCGAATGGCGGTTTATAGCAAAAGAGTCAATGCTATCCTCTCCTAAGCCAACCGACCGTAACATAGCCGTATGTAGTGTATCCCAGTCTAACGCGACGCGCCGACACCAATACTGCTGGCAACCACAGACTCAAGCAGATTATAGCGGAGCACAGTAGAGTCAGAAATCCACCGAATAGCAGTGTATAACACGAATGTCAATGCTATCCTGTCCTAAACTGTACAAAAGTAACGTAACCAAACGTAGCGTAACCCTTCCTAACGCGCGGAGACCTCTATTCCTGGTCTCCCTAGAGTCGAACAGAGTATAGTAGAGCAATATAAAGCGCAGAAATCCACGGAATAGCAGTGTATAGCGTAAATGTCAAAGTTTTCCTACACAAACCTGGCCAAACGTAACATATCCAAGCGCAAAGTGACCCGACCTATCGAGCATAAGCGCAAAGTGACCCGAACTATCGAGCCCATACCACTATTGCTTGCCTGCTCAGTGCCAAGCGGAACATACCGGAGAACGG
>NW_016926793.1:0-361 GCF_001483705.2 Eufriesea mexicana
TAAGGAGGAAAGATCCTATTGGTTTGTTATAGCCATTGCATTGCAATGTAATCTGTCTGGAAAATCCAATTTTATTGACATTTTCGACCAACATCTTGTTGTGGAAGCTTTTCTTCACAAATAAGGGGGGAAGATTCCATTGGTTTGCTATAGCCATTGCACTGCAATAGAGTCGGACTGAAAAGCTCTGTTTTATTGCCAATTTCGACTAATATCATGACGAGCAACATATTCTACATAAGTAAGGGGGAAAGATCAGATTGGTTGGTATAGACATTGCATTGGAGTAGAATCTGAATGAGGAGTCCAATTTTATTGACATTTTCGTCCAATATTGAGGTGAGCAATCCTTTCTGCTTAA
>NW_016926794.1:0-231 GCF_001483705.2 Eufriesea mexicana
GGAGGCCAACGATACTGGTCGCGGCACGTTAGGTTAAGTTGCATTACGTTTGGTAAGGTTAGCATTGGTTGTTAGGCTAGGTTAGCGTTGACTGTTGTGCTCAGCACTGATATTATATGATCATCTGTGCTTTACTGTGCTGTGTCATATTCCGCTTGTCTCTTGGGACGCCAGCAATATTTGTCGCGGCACGTTAGGTTGAGTTTTGTTACGTTTTGTTAGTTTAGGTTG
>NW_016926795.1:0-560 GCF_001483705.2 Eufriesea mexicana
CCTAACAGTGGTCTAATATTTCAAGCTTGGCACTGGGATGGTCAGCAATAGTGATCTCGGCACATTAAGTTGAGTCACTTTACGTTCGGTTAACTTAGATTGGGCTAAGCTTTGTTAGGGTAGCCTTCACTTTTGTGCTGCACACTGCCATTCGGAGG
Organism: Eufriesea mexicana; assembly: GCF_001483705.2. Taxonomy (NCBI): domain Eukaryota; kingdom Metazoa; phylum Arthropoda; class Insecta; order Hymenoptera; family Apidae; genus Eufriesea; species Eufriesea mexicana. The sequence continues at coordinate 159 of NW_016926795.1, forward strand.
ATTTCTGCGCTCTACTGTGCACTTGTATATCCTGCTTAGCACTGGGGGAGGGGGGCAGAAATAATGGTTTCGGCACGATAGGTTAAATTATGGTATGTTTGGACATGTCCTGTTGGTCTGGCTTAGTTTCGGGATGCTTTGGGTTTTCCGATATATACCGCGATTCTATGGATTTCTGCGTTCTACTCTCCGCTAATGTGCCCTGCTTGGCTCCGGGGCGGCCAGCAATAGTGGTCGCGGCACGTTAGGCTGAGTTAGGTTAAGTTTGGTTATGTTACCATTGCATAGGTCGGGAGGGGATAGTTTCGAATTTGGCGGTATAGTCTGCTGTTACGTGGATCTCTGCGCCCTACAGTGCTCGAATACTATCAGCTTGACACTGGAAAGGCCAGAAATAGTAAT
>NW_016926796.1:0-1496 GCF_001483705.2 Eufriesea mexicana
CGTAACGTGATCAAACGTAGCATAACCCAGCCTAACCTGCCGTGACCACTATTGATGGCCTCCCAGGGGCAAGCAGAATGTATTAGAGCACGGTGGAACGCAGAAATCCACCGAGTAGCGGCGAATAGTACAAAAGTCGAAGCTGTCCTAAACTAACCTAATCAACAATAGCATAACCAAGCGTAACCTAACAACACCTAATCGCCCTACGCCACTACCGCTGACCTCCCCTTAGCCAAGCTGAATATACTGCAGCACAGAAGATCACAGACATCCGCGGCGTTTCAGTGAATACCACAAAGGTCAAAGATATCCTAACATAACGTGACCTAACCTAACCTACGCAAACGTTGCCTAACTCAGCATAAGGTGCCGAGACCACCATTGCTTCATTTCCCAGAGACAAGCTGAACATATCAGATCACATTGTAGTGCAAAAATCTACCGAATGGCAGTGTATATCACAAAGGTCAAAGCTAACATATCCGAGCCCAATCAATTGTAACATAACCAAACGCTACATAACCAGAGACAACGTGCCGAGACCACTATTGCCGGCTTCTCCTGAGGCAAGCAGAGCATATTAGAACACAGCAAGGCGCAGAAATGCACCGAACAGCAGTTTATAGCACAAAAGTCAAAGCTACAGTAGTGTAACCTAACCATACTAAAGACAACACAAAGGAACCTAACAAAACATAACGTGCCTAGACCACAATTGCTAACTTCCGGAGAGCCTGCCAGAACGCACTAGGGCACAGCAGAGCGCAGAAACCCGCCATATGGCAGTGTGAAAGACGGAAGTAAAAGATATCCTAACCTAAACTGGCCATCAATAACCTAACCAAACGTAGCCTAACTGAAAGTTACATGCCGATGCCACTAATGCTCACCCACCCAGAGACAAGCTGAAGGTATTGGAGCACAGCAGAGTGCAGCATTCCGCCGAATAGTAGTTTATAGCGTAAAAGTCAAAGCTAGACCCTCTTAACCTAGCCAATCGTAACGTAGCCAAACGTAACATAATCCAACCTAACGTGTTGCGACCACTACTGCTGGCCTCCCCAGAGACAAGTAGAACAAATTAGGGGAGAGTGAAGAGCAGATATCCATTGAATAGCAGCGAATAACAGAAAAGTCGATGGTATCCTTACCTAACCTGGCCTAATCTAACCTAACCAAACGTAGCCTAACTCAACGTAACGTGCCGAGACCACCATTGCTGGCGAACGCAAAGCCAAGCAGAGCATAGTAGAGAACAGCAGAACGCATAATTCCACCGAATAGCAGCGTATAGCACAAAAGACGAAGTACCCTATCCTAACCTAGCCAAACGTAACTTGAGCAATCGTAGCGTAGCTCAACCTGGCGTGCCGATACTACAATTGCTGGCCACCCCAGAGGCAAGCAGAACATACTACGGCACTTTAGAGCGCAGAAGTCCACAGAATGGTAGTGTATAGCAGTACTACCATAATATGTCCCATCTCAACATA
>NW_016926796.1:4440-5206 GCF_001483705.2 Eufriesea mexicana
AGATGTCATGTCGATGACCGTAACGATTCCACCTCCTCGTCGTTTCATTTCGGCAATAGCGGCACTTAGAATAGTTATGTTTTGCTTACATCCGTCTTCACTGGTGGAGCACTTCTGACAAATATTCTGTGTTATCCTATTCCGTATCCTGCTGTCGAGCATCGCAAAGAACATTCTACCCAAGAGTGACCCGATGGTGATGGATCTCCAGTTTCTGACGTATTTAACGTCTTTGACCGGTTTCGGGATTAGTGTGGTTCAATTTGATTTCCAGTTTCCTGAGTAGATAGTATTCTCGTTCGTTATCGCAAGATATGATTTTTGTATCTTTCAGTTTCATTTCGCATCGCATTGCTGTATATAGATTTTTACTGTTTCATTTACTTCGTATTTACCTTTGATTAGATAGATTGCAGCGAAGTGTGTTTAATCATCTATAAATGATACAAAATATTTCATTCCATCTCTTGTATCTGCTTCAACGGGATCACAGACATCGGAATGTATAATTTCGTGTGGTCTTTCTGCCTTTAGTTTGTTTCGACCTAACGCAGACATCACAGGACTCTTTATTATTAATATAGTTGGGTAATAAATTTACAAAGATACAGTAATGCTTCAAAGTATACGCAAAGTCAAATCTCATACATTGGTTAACACAACTTAAATTATATTTAAAGCTATCGTATTATTGTATACAGTATAAAGCTAAATGAACAAATATTAATAAGTAATAAATATTTAATAAGTAATATATATTAATAAA
>NW_016926797.1:0-1318 GCF_001483705.2 Eufriesea mexicana
TCTACTGTCCACCAATGTGTTCTGCTTGAATCTCGGGAAGCCAGTAGTAGTGGCCGCGGCGCGTTAGGTTGAGTTTGGTTACGTTTGGTTATGTTGCGGTTGGTTCGGTTTGGAGACGTTGGCTTTGACTTTATTGCCAGAGTATGCTGTTAGGCGGATTCCTGCGCCCCACAGCGCTGTAATATTTTCAATATGGCGCTGGGAAGGCCAGAAGTAGTGGTCTCGGCACATTACGTTGAGTCAGGTTACGTTCGGTTAGGCTTTGTTACGCTAAGCTTGGTTGTGGCAGCTTTAACTTTTGCGCCGCAGACTGCCTTTCGGTGGATCTCGGCGCTCTACAGTGCTCTAGTATGACCTGCCTGGATCATGGGAGGGCTGCAGATGCGGCCTCGGCACGTTAGGTCGAGTTAGGTTATATTTGGCTATGTTCTTTAGCTTTGGGTTAGGTTTGTGTAGCTTCGAGTGTTCTGATACACATTGCGACTCCATGGATGTCTGCGATCTGCTCCCCACTAATGTTCTCTGCTTGGCTCCGCGGAGGCCAGCAATGGCGCTCGCCGCACTTTACGTTGAGCTCGGTTAAGCTTGGCTATGTCACGATTGGTTACGTTAGAAGTGGATAGCTTTGGCTTTAGTTATATTTTCTGCTCTTAGGTTGACTTCTGCGTCCGATAGCGCTCTAATATCTTGAGCTTGGCTCTGGGGAGGTCAGCAATAGTGGTCCCGGCGCGTTATGGTTACTTACGTTACGTTCGATTAGGTTGGGTAAGGCTAGGTTTGATCAGGGTAGCTTTAACTTTTGTGCAGTACACTGCTATTCGCTGGATGTCGGTACTCTGCTGAGCTATGGTATGTCCTGCTTGGCATCGGGGAGGGCAGCAATATAATTCTCGGCACGCTAGTTTGAGGTAGCATGTGCTTTGCTATACTCTGTTGGTTTGGGCCGGGTTCGAGTAGCTAGGACTTCTCTCATGTGCACTCCGATTCAACGGACTTCTGCGCCCTACACTCGACCAATGTACTCTGCTAGATTCTGTGGAGGCTAGCAGTAGTGGTCGCGGCACTATAGGTTGAGGTCGGTTAAGTTTGTTTATATCAGGACTGGTTAGGCTTGGGGGCGGGTATCTTTGGCATTAGTGCAATAGTCTTCTATTAGGCGGACTTCTGAGCTCTACAGTGCTGAAATATTTTCAGCTCCGATGTGCGAGGGATGGAAATATTGGTCTCGGCACTTTACGATGAGCCAGGTTACGCCCGGATATGTTGGGATAGGCTAAGTTTGGACATGATAGCTTCAACTTTGGCGCTGTACACTGCT
>NW_016926797.1:1768-2525 GCF_001483705.2 Eufriesea mexicana
TTTCGGCAGGTTGGGTTTAGCTTTGCTATGTTTGGTTATGTTCTGTTTGTTTGGGTTGGGTGTGTGTAGCACTAACCTATCTGATGTACACTGCAATTCTAGTGATACCTGCGTTCTACTCTCCACAAATGTGCTCTGCTTGTCTCTGTGCAGGCCAACAGTGCTCTTCGCGGTGCGTTAGGGTGAGGTTGGTTACGTTTGGTTAGGTAAGGATTGGTTCGGTTACGATCGGTTGCTTTGACCTTTGCGCTGTACACTGCTATTAGGTGGATTACTACGCTATACTGCACACTAACATGCCCTGTTTTGCTCAGGGGGGAGGGGCAGATATAGTGGCCGAGGCACATTATGTTGTGTTAGGTAACGTTTGGTTAGGTTAGGTTAGGCTTGGTTTGGTTAGAATGGATTTGAGTTTTGTGCTTCACACAGCTATTCGGCGGTCTTCCGTGCTCTTCGTTGCTCTACTATACTCTACTCGACTATTGAGAGGCCATTAACGGCGGTCGTAGCAATGTAGGTTGTGTTATGTCGCGCCTGATTAAGTTACGTTTAGTTAGTTAGGACTGGGTAGCTCTGACTTTTGTGCAATAAACGGCTATACGGTGGATTTCTGCGCACAACATTTCTATACTCTACTGTGCTCGTCTAAGGGTAGACCAGAAATAGCTGTCGTGGCGCGATAGGCTGAGTTTCGTTTCGTTCGGTTGGGTTAGGTTCGGTTAGGTTAGGGCAGGGCGGCTTTGACTCATGTGCTGTA
>NW_016926798.1:0-766 GCF_001483705.2 Eufriesea mexicana
GTATGGATGATTGTATGGATGTATGTATGAATGTATGTATGGATGTAGTTAAATATGTATGTACGGATGTATGTACGGATGTATGTGTGGATATATCTATGGGTGTATGTATGGATGAATGGAAGCATGTGTGTATGGATGTATGTATGGACGAATGCATTTCTGTTTGTATGGATGTATGTATTGATGTATGTATGGATGTATGGCTGGGTGCATGGATGGATTGTTGTTTGGATGTATGTATCGATGGATGTATGGATGGGTGGATGTATCGATGGATGGTTTTATGGAAGGATGTATGTACGGATGGATGGATGCATGGATGAATGGATTTATGGATGTATGGATGTATGAATGTATGGATGTATGGTTGGACGGATATGCGGATGTATGGATGCATGGATGGATGGTTGTGTGAACGATTGCATGGATGGATGAATGGGTGTATGGATGGATTCATGTATGGATGTATCTAAGGATGAATGTATGGATGTATGTATCAATGAATGTATGGTTGTTTGTATGGATGAATGTATTGATGCATGTATGGGTGTATAGATGGATGGATGGAATGGTGGATGGATGTATGGATGGATGTATGTATGGACGTGTGTATGGGTGTATGTATGGATGTATGGATGAACGTACGGATGTATGTATAGATGTATGGTTGTATGGTTGGACGTACTTTTGGATGTATGGGTGTATGGATGGATGTATGTATGGATGTATGTGAGGGTGTATGTATGTATGTATGTATGGATGT
>NW_016926799.1:0-221 GCF_001483705.2 Eufriesea mexicana
TTCTTGCATCCATCCATCCACTAATCCATACATCCACACATCAACACATCCATAAGTACGTCCGACCGTACATCCAACCATCCATACATACATCCATACGTACATCCATACATCCATACATACACCCATACACACGTCCATACATATACCCACCCATACATCAACACATACAGCCATACACACATCCATACATACATCCATGGATATATCCATACATGCAT
>NW_016926800.1:0-594 GCF_001483705.2 Eufriesea mexicana
TCAATGGCAAATACGGCCATCTACTTGCCAGGGAATAGGTCTATTCAAAATCTATTACCTCCTGTAGCTTAGCGAATAGACCACCTAACGCCTTCAATCCAATGGCAAGTACAACCATCTACTTGCCAGAGAATAGGTCTATTCAAAATCTATTACCTCCTGTAGCTTAGCGAATAGACCACCTAACGCCTTCAATCCAATGGCAAGTACAACCATCTACTTGCCAGAGAATAGGTCTATTCAAAATCTATTACCTCCTGTAGCTTAGCGAATAGACCACCTAACGCCTTCAATCCAATGGCAAGTACAACCATCTACTTGCCAGAGAATAGGTCTATTCAAAATCTATTACCTCCTGTAGCTTAGCGAATAGACCACCTAACGCCTTCAATCCAATGGCAAGTACAACCATCTACTTGCCAGAGGATAAGTGTATTCAAAACCTATAAGCTGCCATAGCTTGGTGATTAGAACGCCTATCGACTGCAATCCAATGGCAAGCACAGCCAGATACTTGCCATAGAATAGGTATATTCAAAATATATAATCTGTCGAAGCATCGCGAATAGGTCGCCGAACGCCTTCAACCAATGG
>NW_016926801.1:0-614 GCF_001483705.2 Eufriesea mexicana
TTTTTGAATAGATCTATTCTCTGGCAAGTAGATGGCTGTACTTGCCATTGGATTGAAGGCGCTTCGCGTTCTATTCACCAAGCTATAACAGATTATAGATTTTGAATAGACCTATTCCCTGGAAACTAGGTGGCTGTTCTTGCCATTGGATTGAAGGCGTTAGGACCAAGCAATAACAGATTATAGATTTTGAATGGACCTATTTTCTGGCAAGTAGATGTCTGAACTTGCGATTGGATTGGTGGCGGTAGGCGATCTACTCACCAAGCTGTAACAGACAATAGATTTTGAATAGACTTATTCTGTGGCATGTAGATGGATGTACCAGCTATTGGATTGAAGGCGTTAGGCGATCTATTCACCAAGCTATATGGGATTATATATTTTGAATAGACCTATTCTCTGGCAAGTAGATGGCTGTACTTGCCATTGGTTGAAGGCGTTTGGCGACCTATTCACCAGGCTGTAACAGATTATAGGTTTTGAGTAGACCCATTCTCCGCCAAGTAGTTGGCTGTACTTGCCATTGGATTGAAGGCGTTACGCGATCCACTCACCAAGTTATAATGGGTTACAGATTTTGAATAGACCTATTCTCTGGCAAGTAGATGACT
>NW_016926802.1:0-479 GCF_001483705.2 Eufriesea mexicana
AGATACCCTAACATAACCTGATGTAACCTAATCCAACCAGACGTAGCGTAACTCAACACAGCGGGCCACGGCCACTGATGCCGCACACCCCGGAGCCAAGCAGAGCACAGTAGAGCACAGTAGAGCTGCGGAACCCATGGGATAACGGTGTATAGCACGGGAGTCGTAGCCAACCTAACCAAACTAATCCCAACATACCCTGAACAAGCGTAGCCAAACGCAGCATAACGTGCCGCGACCAAAATTGCTGGCCTCTCCTGGACCAAGCAGAATATAATAGAGCACATCCGAGAGTAGGAAAAACCGGAGTAGCAGTGTATAGCACGAGAGCCAAGGGTAACCTGACCGGGCGTAACATAACATAACCAAATCGTACGCAACATAAGCCAACCTAACGTGCCGAGGCCACTAATTCTGGTCTCACCGGAGCCACGCAGAAAACACTGGAACACAGTAGAGCGCAGAAATCCGCGGAAAAG
>NW_016926803.1:0-395 GCF_001483705.2 Eufriesea mexicana
TTCATTGACATTTTCGACTAATATCGGGGTGTGCTAACTTTCTTGCATAAATAAGGAAGAAAGATTAAGTTGGCCTGCTTTAGCTATTGCAATGCTATAGAATCTGGCTAGAAAATTCAATCCTACTGACATTTTCGACTAATATCGCGGTGAGCTAACTTTCTCTTATGAATACGGACGAAAGAGTCTATTGGCGAGCTATAGACATTGCAATGCTATAGAACCTGCGTGGAAAATTCCATTTTATTGATATTTTCGTCTAATTTCGTGGCGAGCCAACTTTGTTGGATAAATAAGGAGGAAAGATACTATTGGCGTGCAAAGCCATTGCAATGCTATAGAGTCTGCCTCGAAAATTCAATTTCATTGACATTTTCGACTAATATCGTGGTGAG
>NW_016926803.1:425-1092 GCF_001483705.2 Eufriesea mexicana
AGTGCTATAGAATCTGGCTGGAAAATTCATTTTTTTGACATTTTCGTTTAATATCGTGGTGAGCTTGCTTTCTTGCATAAATAAGGAGGAAGAATTCTATTGGCGTGCTATAGCCATTGCATTGCTATAGAATCTGGCACGAAAATTCAATTTCATTGGCATCTTCAACTAATACCGTGGTGAGCTAACATTCTTGCATAAATAAGGAGAAAAGATACTATTGGAGTGCAATAGCCATTGCAATGCTGTAGAATCTGGCTCGAAAGCTCTAATTCATTGACATTTTCTACTAATATCGGGGTGTGCTAACTTTCTTGCATAAATAAGGAAGAAAGATTAAGTTGGCCTGCTTTAGCTATTGCAATGCTATAGAATCTGGCTAGAAAATTCAATCCTACTGACATTTTCGACTAATATCGCGGTGAGCTAACTTTCTCTTATGAATACGGACGAAAGAGTCTATTGGCGAGCTATAGACATTGCAATGCTATAGAACCTGCGTGGAAAATTCCATTTTATTGATATTTTCGTCTAATTTCGTGGCGAGCCAACTTTGTTGGATAAATAAGGAGGAAAGATACTATTGGCGTGCAAAGCCATTGCAATGCTATAGAGTCTGCCTCGAAAATTCAATTTCATTGACATTTTCGACTAATATCGTGGTGAG
>NW_016926803.1:1116-1410 GCF_001483705.2 Eufriesea mexicana
AGGAGGAAAGATTCTATTGGCCAGCTATTGCCATTGCAATTCTATAGTATCTTGACGGAAAATTCAATTTTATTGACATTTTCGGCTAATAACGTGGTGAGCTTACTTTCTTGCATAAATAAGGTGGAAGGATTCAATTGGCGTGCTATTGCCACGGCAATGCTAGAGAATCTGGCACGAAAATTCAGTTTCATTGTCATTTTCAACTAATACCGTGGTGAGCTAACATTTTTGCATAAATAAGGAAGTAAGATTCTATTGTCGTGCTATAGCCATTGCAATTCTATAGAGTCT
>NW_016926804.1:0-301 GCF_001483705.2 Eufriesea mexicana
CGGCACTATCTTTCATAAACGATCCGTTAAAATCGGGAAAAAACCGGCAAACTAATTAAAACATAGAGCACTGCACGCAATGAGGTGGGAAAATCATGAAAATCTGAAGAAATTCGGAAGATATAAGCGATGAAAGTCAAACGACGTAATAGATTTCCGCGGCCTGTCACATTCAGCACTATCCTTCATAAACGATCGGTTAAAAGCGGGAAAAAACCGGCAAACTAATTAAAACACGGATCGCTCCACGTAATTAGGTAGGAAAATCGTGAAAATCTGAAGAAATTCGGAAGATATAAGC
>NW_016926804.1:402-643 GCF_001483705.2 Eufriesea mexicana
CCGGCAAACTAATTAAAACACGGATCGCTCCACGTAATTAGGTAGGAAAATCGTGAAAATCTGAAAAAACTCGGAAGATATAAGCGATGAAAGTCAAACGACGTAATAGATTTCCGCGACCTGTCACATTCGGCACTATATTTCATAAACGATCCGTTAAAATCGGGAAAAAACCGGAAAACTAATTAAAACACGGATCAGTGCACGCAATTAGGTTGGAAAATCGTGAAAATCTGAAGAG
>NW_016926805.1:0-669 GCF_001483705.2 Eufriesea mexicana
CATCCACCGACCAATCCAGACATCCATCCATACATCCATACACACATCAATACATACATCCATTCATAACCCATACATTCATCCAAACATATATCCATACATACATCCTTACATACATCCATACATCCTCACACTCATTCATCCATACATCTGTACATCAATACATCCATTCACGCATATATCCAGCCAAACACATACACCCAGCCATACATCCTTCCATCCATAAACCCATACATCCATACATCCATACATCCATTCAGATATACATCCATACAACCATACATGCACCCATCCATACATCCATTGATCCATACATCTATCCATCCATACATCCAAACATTCATACGTCCACACATCCACACATCCATAATTCCATCCATCCATACATCCACACAACCATACCCACGTCCATACATCCATCCATACATACATCCAAACATCCATCCATACATACATCCATCTTCTCATCTATCCATCCATCCATACATCCATACAAATATACATCCATATATCCATACAAACGTATCATCCATACATTCGTACATCCATACATCCATGCATCCATACATCCACCCATCCATAGATCCACACGTCCATACATCCATTGATCCATACATCCATACAACAATCCATCCATCCACCCATCCATACACCCATACACACATCAAT
>NW_016926806.1:0-4260 GCF_001483705.2 Eufriesea mexicana
TACTGTGCTCTAGTATGCTCTGCTTTGGACTTGGGAGGCCAGCAATATTGGTCTCGGCACGCTAGATTTTGCTGGGTTACGTTTGGTTTGGTTAGGTTGCGTTATGTGCGGTAGGAGTAGTTTTGACCTCCGTGCGATACACTGTTTTTCGGTGCATTTCTGCACTCTGCTGTGCTCTACAACATTCTGCTTAGCACTGTGGATGCCAGCAATAGTGGTCGCGGCAGGTTACGCTGTGATATGGTACTTCTGGTAAGGTTATGTTGGTTTGGGTTTGTCTCGGATATCTTCGACTCCTCTGCCATACACTGCGGTTCTATGAATTTCTGAGTGCTGGGCAGCTCTAGTATGTTCTGCTCGCCTCCGAGGGGACAGCAATTGTGGTCCGGTGGCGTTAGATTGTGTTAGGTTTCGTTTGGTTATATCTTGATTCGATGGGTTCGGATAGTTTAGCTCTGACTTTTGTGCAATACTCTGCTGTTCGGCGGATTTCTGCGACATGCTGCGCTCTCGTTTGTTCTGCGTGACCCAGGGGTGGTCAACAATAGTGGTCTCAGCACTCTATGTTGAGTTAGGCTACGTTTGCTTGGTTTAGGTTATTCCATATAAGGATTGCATACCTTTGACTTGTTTTGCTGTACACTGCAATGCGGCGTGTTTCCGCGCTCTACAATACTCTGGTAAATTCTGCTTGTCCCTTGGGAGGCCAGAAGTAGTGATTTCGACACTCTAGTTTGAACTAGGTTACTTATAGCCTTTCTAAGGTTGGCTTGGTTAGAATGGTCTAGCTCTGTCTTTTGTGCCATACACTGCTATGCGGTGGATTTGTGAGTTCTCCTGTGATCTTGCATGTTCTGCTTGCCTCTGGGGAGGCCAGCAGTTGTGTCCACGGCACGCAAGCTTTAGTTCGGTTACATTTGGCTTTGTTACGTTTGGTGATGTTAGGATGGGGTAGCTAGGCTTTTGTGCCATACATTGCTATTCTATAGATATCTGCGTCTTACTCTCCCTTATGATGTTCTCCTTGGCTCCGGGGGGGGCCAGCAATATGCCTCTCTGCACGTTAGGTTGAGTCCCGTTACGTTTGGTTTGGTCAGTGTTCCTTAAGTTCTGTAACGTTAGAATACACTTTTATGCAGTACACTGCATTTCGGCGGATTTCTGCGACCTGTTGCGCTCAAGTATGTTCGGCGTGGCCCAGGGGTGGCCAGCAATAGCGGTCTCCGCACGATACGCTTAGTTAGGCTACATTTGGTGAGGTTAGGCAAGGTCATGTTAGGTTAGTATATTTTTGACTTTTGTGCTTTACACAGCAATGCGGCTGGCTTCTACGTCTACTGCGCTCTTTTATATCCTGCTTGGCTCCGGAGACCCAGCAATAGTGGTCTCGGCATGATATGTTAAGATATGCCGCGTTCGGATATACTACTTTCGAACATGTTAGGATACGATAGCTTTGTCCTCCGTGCGATACACTGTTATTCGGTGGACTTCTGCGCTCTGCTGTGCTCTACAGCATTCTGCTTAGCACAGTAGATGCCAGCAATAGTGGTCGCGGCAGGTTACGTTGAGCTATGCTACTTCTGGTTAGGTTAAGTTGGTCTGGGTTAGGCTCGGATGTCTTCGATTTCTCTGCCATACACTGCGGTTCTATGAATTTCTGAGCTCTGGTCTCCTCTAATATGTTCTGCCCGCGTCCGTGGATGCCAGCAATAGTGGTCTCGGCACGGTAGGTTGTGCTATGTTACGACTGGATATGTCACGTTTTGTTGGGTTAGGATACGGTGTCCATGACAATTGTGCTATACACTACGATCTATGGATCTCTGTGCTCTACTCTCCTCTCATATGTTTTGCTTGGCTGTTGGGAGGGTAGCAATGGTGGTCGCGGCACGTAAAGCTCGGTCATGTTACGCCTGTTTATGTTGCGAATTGCTATGTTTGGAGAGGTTACCTTCGACTCTTGTTCTGCACACAGCTATTCAGTGGATTACTGCGTTCCAATGTGCTCTAATACTATCTGCTTTGCTCTTGGGATGCCAACAATATGGGTCTCTCCACGTTATGTTGTGGTAGGCTGCGTTTGGTTAGTTTAGGTTAGTCCATGTCAAACTAGGATATCTTCCACTTTCATACCATAAACAGTTTTGCGGTGGACTGCTGCTCCCTACTGTGCTCCAGAACATTCTGCATGGCTCTGGGGACCCAGTCAATGCTTGTCTCAGCGCGTTGGGTTGAGTTAAGCAATGTTCAGATATGTTACGTATGTCTATGCTTGCATAGGGTAGCTTTGACTACCGTGATGTGCACTGCGGTTCCATTGACTTCTGCAGTCTACTCCACTCTAATACGTTCTACTTGGGTCTGGTGGGAGCAGCAATAGTGGTCTCGGCACTCTATGTTGTGCTATGCTACGTTCGATTAGTTTAGGACAGTTCACGTAAGGATTGCATATTTTTGACTTTTTTGCTTTGCACTGCAATGCGGCGGGGGTTTCAGCGCTCTACTGTACCCTAGAAAATTCTGCTTGTATCTGGAGATGCAGGAAATTGTGTTCTCGGCACGCTAGTTAAAATTAGGTTATTTTTGGCCATTTTACGGTCAGTTAGGTTGGGATGGTCCAGCTTTGCCTTTTGCGCCATACACTGCAATTCGGCAGACTTCTGAGCTCTCCTGTCCGCTAGTATGCCCTGCTTTTCTCTGGGGAGGCCAGCAGTTGTGTCCTCGGCACGCTAGCTTTATTTCTGTTACGTTCGCTTATGTTACGCTTGGCTAGGTTAGAATAGGGTAGCTACGATTTTGTGCTGTACGCTGCTATTGTATGTATCTCTGCGTTCTACCCTCCCCTAATATGTTCTGCTTGGCCCTGAGGAGGGCAGCAAATGCCGCCCCGTCACGTTGGCTTCAGTTATGTTACGTTCGTTTATGGCATGTTTGGTTTGGTTAGGACAGGGCGGCTTCGACTTTTTTGCTTTGTACTGCTACGCTATGGATTTCTGCGCTCTACTTTCATCTGACGTGTTCTGCTTGGCTCTGGGGAGGGCAGAAATAGACGTTTCGTCACGTTGGTTTGAGCTAGCATAAGTTCTGTCAGGTTAGGTTTTGTCAATTTCGGTTCGGATGGCTTTTCATTTCTTACTGTACACTGTTGCTCGGTGGTTTTCTGTACACCGTTTTGCTCTCCTTTGTCCTGCTTTGCCCTGCGGAGATCAGCAATAGTGGTCGCAGCACGTTATATTTTGTTAGGCTATGTTTGGCTAAGTTATGTTTGTTTTTGTTAGGTTCGGTTGCCTATGACTTTTCTGCTATACTTGCGATTCTATGTATTTCTGTGCTCTGCTCTCCTCTAAAATATTCTGCACGGATCTGCGGAGGCCCGGGGTAGTGGTCGCGGCACATAAGATGTAGATACGTTACGATTGGTTATGTCACGATTGGTTATGTCAGGAAAGGATAGCTTTGCCTTTTGAGCTGTACAGTGATATTCGGCGGATTTCTGTGCCCCTCTGCGCTCTAGAATGATTTGCTTGGCTCTTGGGTCGCCAGGAATTGTGGTCTCGGCACTGTATGCTGTGTTAGGCCACGTTTGGTGACTTTAGGTTAGTTCGGATATGATTTCGATATCAAAGACTTTTGTGCTATACACTGCAATGCGGCGAGTACCTCCGCTCCCCTGTTCTCTGATGTATACTGCTTGCCTCTGAGGAGGCCAACAATAGTTGTCTCGGCACGTTTGGATGGGTTATGTTACGTTCGGTTACGTTAGGTTTGATTAGGTTAGGATGGCGTTTTTTTGACTTTTGTGCCATACACTGCTATTCTATAGTCTTCTAGCCTCTACCGTGCTCTAGTTTTTTCCGCTTGGCTCTGGGTAGGCCAGCAATGTTTGTCTCTGGGCGCTAGGTTGGTGTCGGTTATGTTCCGTTAGGTTAGGTTACATTATGTTCAGTAAGGATAGCTTCGACTTTCGTGCTGTACACTGTTATTCGGTGGATATCTGCGCTCTGCAGTGCTCTACTTTGTTCTGCATAGCCCGGTGAAGGCCAGCTATAATGGTCACGGCACTTTATGTTGAGTTATGCTACGCATGATTACGTTACGTTTGGATATGATACGATTGTACAGCTTTGACCTGTGTGCAATACACTTCAGTTTGGCGAATATCTGCGATCTGCTGTGTTCTAATATTTCCTGCTCGGCTCTGCGGATGCCAGCAATGGTTGCCTCGGTACGTTGGGTTCAGATATCTTACGTTTGCTT
>NW_016926807.1:0-208 GCF_001483705.2 Eufriesea mexicana
TAGCGCGCCAATAGTATCTTTCCTCCGTATTTATGCAAGAAAGTTAGATCACCACGATATTAGACGAAAACGACCATAAAATTGAGTTTTCAAGCCATATTCTATACCTGTGGTATGGCTATAGCACGCCAATAGAATCTTTCCGCCGTATTTATGCAAAAAGCTAGCTCGCCACGATATTAGTCGAAAATGTTAATAAAATTGAATT
>NW_016926808.1:0-1364 GCF_001483705.2 Eufriesea mexicana
TTCATAAATCCATCCATACGTCCGCCTTTCTACACATTCATACATCCATACATACACCCATCCATACATCCATTGAACCATACATCCATCGATCCATATAGCCATACATACATACATCCACACATCCATACATACATCCACAATCCAAACATCCATACATGCAAGCATACATTCATTCTTACATCCATACGTTCATACATACATACATCCATACGTGCATAAATCCATACATGCATACGTCCATACATCCAACCATCCATACATCCATCCATCCATACATCCATGCACCCATACACATATCAACACACAGATCCATACATACACGCACACACCCATCCATACATACATCCATACATACATTCTTACATACATCCATACATACATCCATGCTTACATCCATACATACATCCATACAAACATCCATACATACACCCGTTCTTCCGTCCATCCACCCTTCCATTCATGCACACACTCATCCATATTTCCATGCATCCGTACATCCATACACGCCTACATCCGTATATCCATACATGCATACAACCATAGATACATAAATCAAATGCATCCATACATTCGTACATCTATACATCCATACACCCATACATCCACACATCCATCCATACAAGCATTCATCCATACATACATCCTTCCATACCTCAATCCATCCATACATCCATCCATCCATCCGTCCAGACATCCATACATAAATCCATCCATACGTCCACCTTCCTACACATCCGTCCATCCATACATCCACCCATCGATGCATACATCGAACCATACATCCATCGATCCGTACAAGCACCCATCCATACATCCATCGATCCATACATCTATACGTCCATACATCCATACATATATACATCCATGCATCCGTATATCCGTCCATCCGTCCATCCATTAACATCCATGCATCCGTATATCCGTCCATCCGTCCATACATTCCTCAATCCATCCATACATCCATCCGTCCACACATCCACCCATCCATACTTCCATTGAACCATATATCCATCCACCCATACAAGCACCCATCCATACATGCATCGATCCACACATCTATCCATAAATACATCCATACATATATACATCCATACATCCATACATACGTACATCCATACTTCCACATATCCATACATCCATAAATCCGTCCAACCATACAGCTATACATCCATACATACATCCATACGTACCTCCCCACATCCGTACATTCACCCATTCACACATCTGTACATACATCCGAACATACATCCATACATACAACCATACCCACACCCATACATGCATCCATAGATATATAATTACATACATCCGTTCATACATCCATACACCCATCCATACATGCATCCATACATACGGACTTC
>NW_016926809.1:0-505 GCF_001483705.2 Eufriesea mexicana
CTATTCGTCGCATTTCTGTAGTCTACTGTGCTCTACCACATTCTGCATGTCCATTGGAAGGCCAGGAAGGGTGGTCGCTGCAAGCTTTGTTGAGATATGCTACGTTCGGCTAGGTTAGGTAAGATCATGTTATGCAAATGTACCTATGGCTTTCGTGCTCTTCACTGCTCTATGCTAGATTTCTGAGATCTACGTTGCTCTACTATACCCAGCTCGGCTTTTGGGAGGCCAGCAATAGTGATGGCGGCTAGTTAGGTTAAGTTAGATTACGTGTGGTATGGTTATGTTACATTGCGTTAGGTTTGGGTAGCTCCGCTTTTGTGCTACACCCTGCATGCGGACTTCGGCGCTGTACAGTGCGCTACCACGTCTGCTTGTGTCTGGGGCGCCAGGAATAACGGTAGCGGCGAGTTAGTTTGAGTTATGTTCCGTTTGGATAGTTGAGATTTGGTTATTTTTGATGGCGATAGCTTTGACTTTTGTGCTATAGATTGCCATTCTGTCG
>NW_016926810.1:0-3387 GCF_001483705.2 Eufriesea mexicana
TGTAGCGGAAAAGACGAAGATATAGAGACCTAACCGAAGCAAACGTATCATAACCAAACGAATTCTATCTCAAACTTACGGGCCGGGAACTCTATTACTGATCTCCACAGATACGAGCAGAATATAGTAGAGCAATGAAGACCGCAGAAATCCACCGAATGGCAGTGTACAGCACGAAAATCAAAGATATCCTAACACAACCCAAACAAACCTAACCTAGCCAAACGTAATATAACACAACCTAACGGACGGCGGCTACTGTTTCTAGCATGCTCAGTTCAAAGCAGGGAATACTAGATCGCAGTAGACCACAGAAATACACCGAATGGCAGTGTATAGCGCAAGAGTCAAAGATGTCCTAACCACACCTAACCAAACTTATTATAACCAAACGTAGCACAACACAACCTAACGTGCCGTGAACACTAATCCTGGCGTCCGCACAGGCAAGCAGTGTGCGAAAGCGCACAGAAGAGCGCGGAACTCCATAGAATAGCAGCGCGTAGCACAAAAGCCGAAGATCTCCAAGCATAGCACAACGTATAAAACCTAACCAAACGTAATCTATCACAACCTAACGTACGACCGCAATTGCTCGCCTCCAGAGAGTCTAGTAGAGTATGGTAGAGTAATGTAGGGCGCAGAAATCCACCAAATAGCAGTGTACAGCTCAAGAGCCGAACTCTTGACCACACTTAACCAAACTTAACAAAAACCTAACCTAACAGAACATAACCTGTCTAAACCACACGTGCCATGACCCATATTTCAGGTCTCCCCTGGGACAAGCAGATGTTATCATAGCAATGCAGAGCGCAGGTATCGACCGAATAGCAGTGTATAGCACATAGGTCAAAGCAATCCTGGCCGAACATAACCAAACCGAACCTAACAAAGCGTAACCTGTCTCAAACAAGCCTGCCACGTACGCTATTTCTGGCCTCCCCAGAGTCGAGCAGAGTATAGCAGAGCAACGTAGAACGGCTGACATCTCCCGAATTGCAGGCTACAGCAAAAGAATAAGAGATATCCTAGCATTACCAGACATAAAGTGTCCTATACAAACGTAACCAAACACAACGTAACGTGCCTAGCACACAATTGCTTGCGTCCTCATTGCCATCAGGGCATATTAAAGGAGAGTACTGCGCAGAGGGGCATATGATGGCAGTGTATAGCACGAAAGACAAAGATATCCTAACCTAACTCAAACAAACCTAACCAAACCATACGTAACATAACTCAGCCTACCCCGCCGCGGCCACTATTTCAAGCATCCCCAGATCAAAGCAGGGTATAATAGATTGCAGTAGTGCGCAGAAATCTCCCGAACGGCAGTGTATAGCACAAAAGTCAAAGTTATCCTATCTTAAACTAACCAAACGTAACAAAAGCAGACTAGACGTGACTCAACATGACGTCCCACAGAAGCTGTTGCTGGCCTCGCGGGAGATAAAAACAGAATAGCGGAGCAATGTAGAATGCAGTAGTTGTCTGAATAGCAGTCTTTAGCACAAAAGTCAAAGCTACCCTAACCAAACTTCACCAAGCATAACCTAACCAACCGTAACATAAATCAACCTAACGTGCCGACAGCACTATTATTGGCGTCCGCAGAGAAAAGCAGAGTGTGATACCGCGCATAAGAGTGCAGAAGTCACTAGAATAACAGTGTGTATCACAATAGTCAAAGATACCCGAACATAACACAATGTACCCTAACATAGCTGAAGGTAATCTGACTCAACCTAACGCGCGGCGACCAACACTGCTGGCCTCCCGAGATTCGAGCGGAGTAACGTTGGGCAGTGTAGAGCGCAGGCATCCACCGAATAGCAATGTACAGCACAAAAGTCAAAGCTATCCCTACCTAGCCAAGCCAAACGTAACATAACACAACATATCGTGCTGAGACCACCATTGCTGGCATGTCCAGGGCCAAGCAGAACACACTAGATGTGAGTAGGGAGGAGATACCCACCGAATAGCAGTGTACAGTGGAAAAGTCAAAGATATCCAAGCCTAGCCTAAAGAAACTTGACCTTACCTAACGAAGCGAAGCTCAATGTAACGTGCCGCTACCACTATTGCTAGCCTCACCAGGTAATAGCAGAACATTTTGGAGGAGAGTAGCGCGTAGAAGTACATAGACTGGCTGTGTGTAGCACAAAAGTCGGAAAAACCAAACCCAGCCTGCCGTACGCTAACCTAACCGAACGTAGCCTAACTCAACATAACGTGTCCAGACTACCATTGCTGCCATCCCCAGAGAAAGGCAGAGAATATTAGCGCAGTGCGGAGCGCGGAAATCCACAGACCAGCAGCGTATAGCATAAAAGTCGAGGCCATCCTAACCAAACGTAACATATCTCAACCTAACGTGACGCGACAGCAACTCCTGGTGTCCACAAACACAAGCAGAGTGTGATACTGCACAGTAGAGCGCAGAAATCCACCGAACAGCAGTGTACTGCACAAAAGTCTAAGCTAACATATCCTAACCGAACCACGCGTAACATAACCGGGCGCAACATAGCTCAGAATAACGTGCCGAGAACAATACCGCTGGCTTCCGCAAAACCGAGGAAAATGTACTAGAGCACAGTATAGCGCGGAAATCCACCGAATAGCAGCGTATATCAGGAACGACAAAGCTATCCTATTCTATTTTATCCAAACATAATATAACTAAGCGCAGCATAACTTATTTTAACGCGCCGGGATCTCTATTCCTGGCCTCCCCAGAGCCAAGCAGAATAAACTAGAGCACAGTAGACCGCATAAATCCGCCGCATTGCAGTGTAGAGCAAAAAAGTAAAGGATATACTTCGAAACCTGGCCTAACATAGCCAAGCCAAACCTAACCAACCCATACCTAACGTGCCTAGCCCACTATCGCTGGCATCACCATCGCCAATCAGGGCATATTAGAGGAGAGTAGGTTGCAGAGGTTCATAGAACGGCGGTGTATGGTACGCAAGTCAATGGCATACCAACCTAACACAAGCAAACCTAACATAACCAAACGAAATCTGATTCAGCGTGAAGAGCCGCGGACAGTATTCTTGTTATTCCCAGATCAAAGCAGGGAATATTAGATCACAGTACAGTGCAAAAATCCACCGAATAGCAGTGTACACCAGGAAAGTCAACGCCATCCTGTCCTAGCGTAACCAAACGTAACATAAGCGGACATAACGTTACAAACCTGACGAACCACAACCACTGCTGCTCGCATCGCGAGATCTAAGTAGAGCATAACAGAGCAATGCAGAACGCTGAAATATACCGGAGTGCGGTGTACAGCTGAAAAGTCAAAGCTAGTCTAACCAAACCTAACCAAACGTAACATAACTTAGCCTAACGTGCCGAGAACACTATTACTGG
>NW_016926811.1:0-423 GCF_001483705.2 Eufriesea mexicana
TGTATATTTGAATGGTCAAAGCTATCCAAACCTAACCCATGCTAACATAACATGAACAAACGCAACCTAATTCAGCCTATCGTGCCACGACCGCCATTGCTGGACCTCCCTAGAGTAGAGCAGAGAATAGTAGAGCAATGAAGTACGTAGGAATACACCGAATAGCAGTGTATAGCGCAAAAGTTGCAGCTATCCTGTCCTAACCTAACTAAACGTAAACTTACCGAATGCACCTTAACCCAAACTATCTTGACGATACCACTATTGGTGAACTCGCCAGCGCCAAGCAGGACATACTGGAGCAGAATAGACCGCAGGAGTCCTCCGAGTAGCAGCGTATAGCACAAAAGTCAGTGCTGTCCTATCCAAACCTAACCAGACGCAACATAAGTGGACGTAACGTAACCGAACCTGACGTGCCAC
>NW_016926812.1:0-991 GCF_001483705.2 Eufriesea mexicana
GATTCTAGTGCAATGCAATGGCTTTAACAAGCCAATAGTATCTTTCCACCTTATTTACGCGGAAAAGGATGTTCAGCACGATATTAGTAGGAAATGTCAATAAAATTGGGCTTTTCAGTCAGATTCAATGGCAACGCATGGGCTATATTAAACCAATAGTATCTTTCCATATTATTTACGCAGAAAAGGTTGCTCACCATGATATTAGTCGAAAATGTCAATAACATTGGTCCTTTCAGTCAGATTCTATACCAATGCATTGGCTGCATAAGACCAATAGTATCTTTCCTCCTTATTCACGCAGAAAAGACTTCTCACCACGATATTAGCCGAAAATGTCAATAGAATTGAAATTTTCCTTCAGATTCTATTGCAATGCAATGGCTATAGAAAACCAATAGTATCTTTCCACCTTATGTACGCAGAGAAGCTTTCTCGCTACGATATTAGTCGAAAATTTCAATAAAATTGAGCTTTTCAGTCATATTCTATTGCGTTGCAATGGCTGTAGCAAGCCAATAGGACTTTTCCTCCTTACTTATGCTGAAAAGCTTACCCACCACGGTATTAGTCGAAAGTGTAAATAAAATTGAATTTTTCAGTCAGACTCTATTGCAATGCAATGGCGATAGCAAACCAATAGTATCTTTCCACCTTATTTACGCTGAAAAGGTTGCTCACCACGATATTAGTCGAGAGAGTCAATAGAGTTGAGCCTTCCAGTCAGATTCTACTGCAATGCAAAGGCTTTAGCAAACCAATAGTATCTTTCCTCCTTATTTATGCCGAAAAGTTTACACACCACCATACTTGTCAACATTGTCAATGAAATTGATATTTCCTGTCAGATGCTATTGCAATGCAATGGATATTGCAAACCAATAGTATCTTATCTCCTTATTTATACGGAAATGTTTCCTCACCACGAAATTAGTCGAAAATGTCAATAAAATTGAATTTTTCAGTCAGACTCTATTGCAATGCAATGGCT
>NW_016926813.1:0-906 GCF_001483705.2 Eufriesea mexicana
TACTGTTATTAGGCGGAGTTCTGAGCTCTTCTGTACTCCACTATGCTCCAGCCGAATCTGGGGAGTCCAGCAATGGAAAACGATAGCTTTAACTTTTGAGCTATACACTGCCATTCGGTGCATTTCTGCACTCTACTGTGCTCTAATAAGTTCTGCTTTGCTTTGGGGATCTCAGTAATAGTGGTGTTGGCACGCTATGTTGGGTCAGATCAAGTTCGGTTACCTTATGTTTGGACAGTTTAGGAAGTCTAGCTTTGACTTTTGTGCCGTGCACTGCTATTAGGTCCATATCTGCGCTCTGCATTGCTCTTCTAGCCTCGACTTGTCCCTGGGTAGGCCAGCAATAGCGGACGTGGCACGTTAGGTTGTGTTAGGTTTCGTTTGGTTATGATACATTAGGATAGGTTAGGAGATGATGGCTATGTCTTTTGTGCTATACACTGCCATTCGGTTGAAGTTGAAGGCGCTCTACCGTGCTCTAGTATATTCTGCGGTGCCCTGGGGATGTCAGCAATAGTGGTCACGGCACGTTATGTCTAGCTAGGCTTCGTTTCGTTTGGTTTCCTTGGTTTGGTGTAGGTTAGGATAGCCTTGACTCTCCTGTTGTACCGTGCGGCTCTGTGGATTTCTGCGCTCCACCTTACTCTCATATTTTACGCTCGGCTCCTCGGAGGCTGCCGAGAAGTGTCTCGGAACGTTAGGTTGAATTCGGTTACGTTCGGTCAATCTAGGATACGTTATGTTCGGTTAGTGTAGCTTTGTCGTTCGTGTTACACACTGTTGTTCGGTGTATGTCTGCGCTATACTGTGATCTACTACCTTCTTCTTGGCCCTGGAGAGGATAGCATTTGTGGCCACAGCACGCTATGTGGAGTTGTGTGACGTTTGGTTAAGTTACGATTGGCT
>NW_016926814.1:0-577 GCF_001483705.2 Eufriesea mexicana
TTATTTATGCAACAAAGTTAACTCACCGCGATATTAGTCGAAAATGTCAATAAAATTGTATTTGCCACACAGATTCTATGGCGTTCGAAAGGCAATAGCACGCCAATAGAATCTTTCCTCCTTATTTATGCATGAAAGTTAGCTAACCACGATATTAGTCGATAATGTCAATAAAATTGAATTTCCCTTCCAGATTCTATAGCTTTGCAATGCCCACAGCACGCCAAAAGCATATGTTCTCCTTATTTATGCAAGAAAGGTAACTC
Source organism: Eufriesea mexicana (assembly GCF_001483705.2). Taxonomy (NCBI): domain Eukaryota; kingdom Metazoa; phylum Arthropoda; class Insecta; order Hymenoptera; family Apidae; genus Eufriesea; species Eufriesea mexicana. Next base: position 267 of record NW_016926814.1, read on the forward strand.
ACCACGATATTAGACCTAAATGTCAATAAAATTGTATTTTCCAGCCAGATTCTACCGCATTGCAATGGCTATAGCACGCCAAAAGGATCTTTCCCCATACCTATGCAACGAAGTTAGCTCACCACGATATTAGTCGAAAACGTCAATAACATTGAATTTTCCGTCCAGATTCTTCAGCGTTGCAATGCCTATAGCACGCCAAATAGCACGCCATCAGAATCTTTTCTCCGTATTTATGAAAGAAAGATAGCGCACCACGACACCATTCGAAAATGTCAATGACATTGAATTTTCCTTCCAGATTCTGTAGC
>NW_016926815.1:0-410 GCF_001483705.2 Eufriesea mexicana
CATACATCCAAAAATCAATCCATCCACTCCTCCATCCATCCATTCATCCCTCAATCCATACATGCATACTTATACACATCCATCCATTCATACATCCATACAGCCATCCATACATACATCAATACCTTAATTCATCCATACATCCATTCTTCCGTTCATCAATTCATCCGTACATCCGACTATCCATACCCTAATCCATCCATACGTACATCCATCCATACGTCCATCAATGCACACACCCATCCATCCTTACACCCATCCTTCCATACATCCATCCATACAACCACCCATCCACACATCCTTCGATTCATATATCTATACATCCATACATCCATCCATACATACATTCATACATCCACAAATCCATACATCCCTCCACCCATACATACACCCATCCACACATCAATCGA
>NW_016926815.1:458-2750 GCF_001483705.2 Eufriesea mexicana
ATACATCCATCCATACATGCATCCATACAGACATCAATACATACATCCATACATACACCAATACTATCATCCATACATACATCCATACATCCACACATCCATACATCCATAAATCCATCCATCCATGCACTCATCCAACCATACGTTCATCCATACATCCATGCATACTCCCATACACTCATCCATACATACATCCATAGATACATCCGCAAATGCATGAATACATACACCCATGCATGCAGCCATGAATACATACATCCACACATGCATCCATCCACTCATACATTCATACAGATAAACATCCATACATCCATACATCCGCACATACATACATTCGGACATCCATACATTGGTACATCCATACATACATACATCCACAAATCCATCCATCCATACCTCCATCCATCCACACATCCATCAGTCCATACACCCATACATAGGTACATCCATACACACATACATACATACATAAATCCATACATACATCCATCAATCCATACCTCAATCCATCCATACATCCATTCATCCGTACATCCGTCTATCCATACCTCAATCCGTCCATACAACCATCCATCCATACGGCCATCAATCCATACATTCGTCCATCCATACACCCATCCTTCCATACATCCATCCAGCCATACAACCACCCATCCATACATCCATCGATACATACATATATCCAACCATACATCCATCCATCCATACATTCATACACCCACACGTCCATAAACCCATACTTCCGTACATTCGTCCATCCATACCTCAATCCATACGTACCACCATCCACCCACACAACCATTCATCCAAACATACATCCAACCATACATCCTCCTTTCCATGCCTCTATCCATCCATACATCCATCCATCCATAGATTCATACATCCACACAACCATACATCTATAAATCCATACATCCGTACATATATCCATCCATACATCCATCCACCAATCCATTCATCCATACATACATACATACATACATCAATACATACATACATCCATCCATACATTCATACATCCGTTCATCCAGAAATTCGTACATCCATACGCCGATATATCCATACATCCATACATCAATACATGCATACATCCATACATACTTACATACAAACATCCATGCACACCCCTATACCCTCATCCATACATACATCCATTGATACATCCGTAAATGCATCCATACATGCATCCATATATCCATGCTTACATCTATGCTTACATCCATACATTCATCCATACAAGCATCCATACGTACATCCACTCTTCCGTCCATTCACCCATCAATTCGTCCACGCAAACGTCCACACATCCGTGCATCCTTACATCCATACATCCATGCATACATACATCCGTACACCCATAACGCAAATACGGCCATACATTCATACATCCATACATTATTACGTCCATACATTAATACGTCCATCCATCCATACATCCATCCATCCATATATCCACCCATTCATACATCCATCCATCCATACATCCATACATCCACACATCCATACATCCACTCTTCCATACATCCACACATACATACATCCACAAATCCATCCATCCATGCACTCATCCATCCATACGTTCATCCATACATGCGTCCATACATACATCCATACATCCATGCATACACTCATACACTCATCCATTCATACATCCATAGATACATCCGTAAATACGTCCATACATACAACCATGCATACATCCAAACATACATCCACCCATCCACCCATCCATAAATCCATCCAACCATACATCCATCCATCCATACATATATACATTCATACATCCCCACTCCCATACTTCCATAAATGCATCCATTCGTGCGTCCGTCATTCGATGCATCCATCCATCCGTACATCCATTCATACATACATCCATACATCCGTACATCCTTTCATCCATACCTCAATCCTACCATACATCCATCCATCCACACAACCATCTATCCATACATACACCCGTCCATACATCCTTCTTTCCATACATCTATCCTTCCATACATCCATCCATCCATACATCCATCCATCCATACATTCATTCATCCACACATCCATAAATCCATCCATCCATACATCCATACATCTATCCATCCATACATCCATCCACCAATCCATTCATCCATGCATACATACATACATACATTAATACATACATACATCCATCCACACATCCATACACCCGTACATCCAGAAATTCGTACATCCATACGTCCATACATCCATACATTCATACATCCATACATGCATACATCCATACATACTTACATCCATACATCCATGCATACCCCCATA
>NW_016926815.1:3338-4726 GCF_001483705.2 Eufriesea mexicana
CATATATTCTTACATCCATACATCCATGCATACATACATCCGTACATCCATAACGCAAATACGGCCATACATTCATACATCCATGCATGCAAACGTCCATACATTAATACATCCTACCATCCATACATCCGTCCATACATACATGCATGCATCCACACATCCACACATCCACAAATCCACCCATCCATGCACTCATCCATCCATACGTACATCCATACATACGTCCATACATACATCCATAGATCCATGCATACACCCATACACTCATCCATACATACATACATAGATACATCCGTAAATGCATCCATACATACATCCATGCATACATCCATACATACATCCACCCACCCACCCATCCACAAATCCATCCAACCATACATCCATCCATCCATACGTATATTCTTCCATACATCCCCACACCCATACCTCCATAAATGCATCCTTTCGTAAGTCCATCATTGGATGCATCCATCCATCCGTACATCCATTCATACATACATCCATACATCCGTACATCCGTTCGTTCATACCTCAATCCATCCATACATCCATCCATCCATCCAAACATTCATCCATACATACATACATCCATTAACCCATCTTTACATACATCCTTCCGTCCATACATCCACCCATCCATACATCCATCGAACCGTAGATCCAACCATCCATACAAGTACCCATCCATACACCCATCGATCCATACATCTATCCATTAATGCATCCGCCCACCCATACATTAATACATCCACACATCCATAAATCAATCCATGCATAAATCCATGCAACCATACACACATCCGTACATACATCCATACACACATCCATACATGCATCAAACCATACATCCATCCACTGATACATCCAGCCATCCATACATCCATACAGATATACATCCAAACATCCGTCCATCCGCACATCCATCCATCAATACGTAGTCCCTCCGATACATTCATCCATCCACACATCATTCCATCCATACGTCCATCGATCCATACATCTCTCCATCCATACATCCATCCATCCATACATCAATACATACATCAATATATCCATCCATCCATCCATGCATCCATTCATACGTACATCCGTAAATTCGTACATCCATACGTCCGTACATCCATACATCCTTGCATACATAACGCAAATACGGCCATACATTCGTACATCCATACATACAAACGTCCATCCATATATACATCCATCCATACGTCCATCCATCCACAAGTCCAACCATCCATGCACTCATCCATCCATACGTAGATAAATATGTACGTCCATACATACACCCATACATCCATGCATACACCCGTACACTCACCGATTCATACATCCACAGATACATCCGTAAATGCATCCATACATACATCCATGCATACATCCAAACA
>NW_016926816.1:0-601 GCF_001483705.2 Eufriesea mexicana
GGATTGAAAGCGTCAGGCGATCTATTCACCAAGCTATAACAGGTTAAAGATTTTGAATAGACCAATTCTCTGGTAAGTAGATGGCTGTACTTGCCATTGGTTGAATGCGTTAGGCGACCTATTCACCAAGCTACATGGGATTATATATTTTGAATAGACCTATTCTATGGCAAGTTGGTGGCTGTACTTGCTATTGGATTGAAGGCGTTAGGCGATCTATTCAACAAGCCGTAACAGGTTATAGATTTTGAATAGACCTATTCTATGGCAAGTTGGTGGCTGTACTTGCTATTGGATTGAAGGCGTTAGGCGATCTATTCAACAAGCCGTAACAGGTTATAGATTTTGAATAGACCTATTCTATGGCAAGTTGGTGGCTGTACTTGCTATTGGATTGAAGGCGTTAGGCGATCTATTCACCAAGCTATAAGAGGTTATAGATCTTGAATAGACCTATTTTCTGGCAAGTAGAAGTCTGTACTTGCCATTGGTTTCAAGGCGATGTGCGACCTATTCACCAAGCTATAACAGATTATATACTTTTAATAGACTTATTCTCTGGCAAATACATGGCAGTACTTGCCATTGGATTGAAGGCGTT
>NW_016926817.1:0-525 GCF_001483705.2 Eufriesea mexicana
AATGCTTCAGAATCTGGATGGAAAGTTCATTTTTATTGTCCTTTTCTACTGGTATCGTGGTGATCTAGCTTTCTTGCATAAACAAGGAGGAAGGATTATATTGGCAACATAAAACCATTGGAATGCCTCAGAATCTGACTGGAAAGTTCAATTTTTTTGTCATTTTCGACTAATATCGTGGTGAGCTAGCTTCCTTGCATAAGTATGGAGGATAGATCCTTTTGGCGTGCTATATATATTGAAATGATATGGAATGTGCCTGGCAGCTTCGATTTTATCGACATTTTCAACTAATACCGTGGTGAGCTACCTTTCTTGCGTAGAAAAGGCGGAAAGATCGTATTGGCGTGCTGTTGGCATTGCAATGCCAAAGAATATGGCTGGAAAAATCAATTTTATTGACATTTACGACTAATATGGTGGTGAGCTAACTTCCTTGCATAAGTAAGGAGGAAATAAGGCGGAAAGATTCTATTGACGTGCTATAGACATTGCAATGCAATAGAATCTTCCTGGAAAATTCAA
>NW_016926818.1:0-782 GCF_001483705.2 Eufriesea mexicana
TATCGCCTCCAATCCACTGGCAAGTACAGCCATCTACTTGCAAGAGAATACGTGTATTCAAAACCTATAATCCGTTATAACTTGGTGAATCGGTCGCCTAACGTCTTCAACCAATGGCAAGTACAGCCATCTACTTGCCAGAGAATAGGTCTATTCAAAATCTGTAACTTGCTATAGAATGGTGAGTAGATGGCCTAAGGCCTTCAATCCAATGGCAAGTACAGCCATCTACTTGCCAGAGAATAGGTCTATTCAAAATCTGTAACTTGCTATAGAATGGTGAGTAGATGGCCTAAGGCCTTCAATCCAATGGCAAGTACAGCCATCTACTTGCAAGAGAGTACGTGTATTCAGAATCTATAATCTGTTATAGCATGGTTAATAGCTCGCTTAACTCCTTCAATCCAATGGCAAGTACAGCCATCTACTTGCCAGAGAATAGGACTATTCACGATCTATAATCTGTTATAGCTTGGTGAGTAGATCGCCTATCGCCTGCAATCCCATGGCAAGTACAGCCAGATACTTGCCCGGAATAAGTTTATTCAAAATCTATAATCTGTTATAGCTTGGTGAATAGATCGCCTAACGCTTTCAATCCAATGGCAAGTATCTCCACCTACATGCCAGAGAATAGGTCTATTCAAAATCTATAACCTTTTATAGCTTGGTGAATAGATCGCCTATCGCCTCCAATCCAATGGCAAGTACAGCAATATTCCTGCCCCAGACTAGGTCTATTCGAAATCTATAACCTGTTATTGCATTGTGAATAGATCGCC
>NW_016926820.1:0-598 GCF_001483705.2 Eufriesea mexicana
GGAGGTATGTATGGATGAATGGTTTTATGGTTTGATGGATGTATGGATGGACGGATGGACGGACGTTCGGTTGTATGGAAGTATATATGTATGGATGTGTGGATGTGTGGATGTATGGGTGTATGTATGGTTGCATGTATGAATGAATGTGTGTTTGAATGAATGGGTGAATGTATTGGTGTATGTATGGATGTATAGATGGGTGGATGGGTTGGTGGATGGATTTATGGATATATGGATGTATGAATGTATGGATGGATGGTTGGACGGATATACGGATGGATGGACGTAAGGATGTATGGATGTATATATGTATGGATGTATAAATGGATGGATGTATGGATGTATGTATGAATGTATTAATGGATGTAGTTAAAGATGCATGTATGGATGTATGTATGGACGTATGGTTGGATGTATGGATGGATGGATGGATTTGAGAATGGATGTATGGGTGGATAGATGTACGGGTCGATGGATGCAGGTATGTATGGCTGTATGGATCGATGTATAAATGGATGGGTGGACATTGTATAGGTGTATGGAAGGTTGGAAGTACGGAAGGATATATGTATGGATGGATGACTGTATGGCTGTA
>NW_016926821.1:0-546 GCF_001483705.2 Eufriesea mexicana
CAACTTGCCAGAGAATAGGTCTATTCAAAATCTATAATCTGTTATAGCTTAGTGAAAAGGCTGCACATCGCCTTCAATCCAATGGCAAGTACAGACTTCTACTTGCCTGAAAATAGGTCTATTCAAAGTCTATAACCTGCTATAGCTTGGTGAATAGAACGAATAACGCCTTCAAGCCAATGGCAAATGCAGCCATCTACTTGCCAGAGAATAGGTCTATTCAAAATCTATAATCTGTTATAGCTTGGAGAGCAGGTCGCCTAACGCCTTCAATACAATGGCAAGTACTGCCATCTACTTGCCAGAGAGTATTTCAAATCAAAATCTATAATCTGTTGTAGCTTGATTAATAGGTCTCCCATCGTCTGCAACAAATGGCAAGTACAGCCATCTACTTGCCAGAGAATAGGTGTATTCAAAATCTATAACCTGTTAAAGCTTGGCGAATAGATCGCCGAACGCATTCGTTCCAATGGCATGAAGAGCCATCTACATGACAGGGTATTGGTCTATGCGAAATCTATAACCTGCTATCGCTTGGTGAAT
>NW_016926822.1:0-237 GCF_001483705.2 Eufriesea mexicana
GATGGCTGTAATTGCCATTGGATTGAAGGCGTTAGGCGATCTATTCACCAAGCTACAACTGGTCTTATATTTTGAATAGAAATATTCTCTGGCAAGTAGGTGGCTGTACATGCCATTGGATTGAAGGCGTTAGGCGATCTATTCACCATGCTATTACAGGTTATAGTTTTTGAGTAGACCTATTCACTGGCAAGTAGATGGCTGGACTTGCCATTGGATTGAAGGCGTAAGGCGATC
>NW_016926823.1:0-601 GCF_001483705.2 Eufriesea mexicana
CTAACCGCAACGTAACCAAACGTAACCGGACTCAACATATCGCGCCGAGGACCATGTTCCTGGTCTCCACGGAGCCAAGCAGGACATACTAAAGCTCAGTGGAGACCAAAAATGAACCGAATAGCGGTGTTCAGCACAAAAGTCAAAGCTACCCTGTCCTTACCAAACCAACCATGACATAGCCGAACTTAACCTAACAAAACATAACGTGCAGCGACCACTATGGCTGGCATGTCCAGAGCCGAGCAAAACATAGTAGAGGGAGTAGCGCTCAAAAATTCACAGAATCGAGGTGTATAGCACAAAAGTCATAGTTACCCTATCCTGACGTAACAAATCGTGACATAATCAAACGTAACCTAACACAGCGCATCGAGGCACGACCGCTATTATTGGCCTCCCCAGTGTTAAGCAGAGTAGAGTAGAAATGAAGAGCGCAGGAATCCACCGAATAACAGTGTACAGCACAAAATGATAGTTTACACTATCCCAAGATAGCCAAGCGCAACAGACCATACGTAACGTAGCTCAACCTAACGTACATAGACAGCTACTGCTGACCCTTCAAGCCCCAAGCAGAATAAGCTAGAGCACAGTAGAG
>NW_016926824.1:0-541 GCF_001483705.2 Eufriesea mexicana
TGACATTTTCGACTAATACCCTGGTGAGCTAACTTTCTTGCATAAACAAGGAGGAAAGATTATTTTGACAAGCTATAACCATTGCAATGCTGCAGAATCCGGCGGGAAAATTCAATTTTATTGACATTTTCGACTAATATCGTGGTGAGTTAGCTTTCTTGCATAAATAAGGAGGAACGTTTCTATTGGCGTGCTATTGCCATTGCAATGCTACAGAATCTGGATGGAAAGTTCAATTTTATGGTCATTTTCTACTAGTATCGTGGTGAGCTAGCTTTCTTGCATAAGTAAGGAGGACGGATACTTTCGGCGTAGTATAGCCATTGCAATGATATAGAATATAGAGTGTGGTTAGAAAATTCAATTTTATTGACATTTTCGGCTAATATCGTGGTGAGATGACATCCTCGCATATATAAGTGGGATAGATTCTATTGGCGTGCTACAGGCATTGCAATGCAACAAAATCTTCCTGGAGAATTCAATTTTATTGACATTTTCGACTAATTTCGTGGTGAGCTGATACCTTGCATAGGTAAGG
>NW_016926825.1:0-315 GCF_001483705.2 Eufriesea mexicana
TGACATTTTCTACTGATATCGTTGTGAGCTGACTTTCGTGCATAAATAAGGATGAAAGATTCTATTGCCGTGCTGTAGTCATTGCATTGCTACAGGATCTGGCTGGAAAATTCAATTTTATTGACATTTTCGACAGATATCGTGGTAAGCTAACTCCCTTGCATACGTAAGGAGGAAGAATTCTATTGGCGTACAACAGCCATTGCAATGTTTTAGAATCTGGTTGGAAAATTCAATTTCATTGACATTTTCTGCTAATATGGTTGTGAGCTGACTTTCGTGCTTAAATAAGGAGGAAAAATTCTTTTGGCGTGA
>NW_016926825.1:336-720 GCF_001483705.2 Eufriesea mexicana
TGCTATAGAAACAGGCTGGAAAATTCTATTTTATTCTTATTTTCGTCTAATATCGTGGTGAGCTAACTCCCTTTTATACGTAAGGAGGAAGAATACTATTGGTCTACTATAGCCATTGCAATGCTGTAGAATCTGGCTGGATAATTCAATTTTATTTACTTTTTCGACTGATATCGTGGTGAGCTGATTTTCTTGCATATATAAGGAGGAAAAGATTCTATTGGCGTACTATAGCCATTGCAATGCTATAGAATCAGGCTGGAAAATTCAATTTTATTGTCATTTTCGGCTAATATCGTGGTGAGCTAGCTTTCTTCCATCAATAAGGAGGAAAGATTCTATTTGCGTGCTATAGCCATTGCGGTGCCATAGAATCTGCCTGGG
>NW_016926826.1:0-1292 GCF_001483705.2 Eufriesea mexicana
TATCCTGTCCTAACCAAACATATCCCATCCTATCCAAAGCAAACGAAACGCAACTCAGCCAGTCGTGCCACGAACATCAATGCTGGCCTCCCCAGGGCCATGCAGAACATATTAGAGCACGGTAGGAAGCGTAAATTCTCTGAATAGCTGTGCACAGCACAATAGAGAGAGCTATCCTGGCCAAACTTAGCCCATCCAAACATAACCAAACGTAATGTCTCATTGTAACCTGCAGAGACCACTATTGCTGGGCGTCAGAGTGCCAATCCGTTCACGTTAGAGCACTCTGGGGCGCTGAAATCAACCGAATAACGGTGTAGGGGACACTAGTCAATGCTATCCACTCCTAACCTGACCAAGCATTGCATAACCAAACGTAACGTAACCAACCATGGGGAGCAACAAACACTATTGCTGATCTCACGAAAGCCAAGCAGAGTATGGCGACCATATGTAGGACGCTGATATCGGCCGAATAGCATTGTATGGCGCAGAAGTCGAAGCTATCCCAACCAAACATAGCCAAACATAACCTAACCCAACGTAATATAGTTCAACCTAACCTAATCTCACGAAAGCCAAGCAGAGTATGGCGACCATATGTAGGACGCTGATATCGGCCGAATAGCATTGTATGGCGCAGAAGTCGAAGCTATCCCAACCAAACATAGCCAAACATAACCTAACCCAACGTAATATAGTTCAACCTAACCTGCCACTATTGCTGGCCTGCCGAGATTCGAGCAGGGTTGAGTAGAGCATTGTAGAGATCTGAGGTCAAAAGATGGGCAGTGTACAGCACAAAAGTCTAAGATACACTATCCTAGCCTAACCAAACGTAACATAACCAAACGCAACAGATCTCAACCCAAAGTGCCGAGAGCAGTACTGCTGGCCTCCCCGGAGCCTATCATACCACATTGGAGCACAGTAGAGCGCAAAAATCCAACGAACAGCAGTGCATGAGCCAAAAGTCAAAGCTAGTCTGCCCTTACCTAACCAAACGTAACATAAGCGGACGTATCGTAACCCAACCTGACGTGCCACGACCGCTATTGCTGCCCACACGTGTGCTATGCAGAGTACAGGAGAGCAATATAGAACGCTGAAGTAGTCCAAATAGCAGCCTATAGCACAAAAGGCAAAGCTATCCTAACCGAACAAAGCGCCACCTAACTCAAGCTATCGTGCCGAGACCAATACTGCTAGCCTTCCCAGAGCCAAGAAGAATATACTAGAGCACAGTAGAGCGCAGAAGCTCAAGAAATAGCGGCGTACAGCATAAAAGTAAA
>NW_016926827.1:0-6406 GCF_001483705.2 Eufriesea mexicana
TGTGGCTTCTACTTTTGTACTGTACACTGCTAGTCGGTGGATATGAGCGCCCTGCTGTGCTCTAGTAAGACCTGCTTGGCTCTCGGAAGGGCAGCAGCGACGGTCTCGGCACGTTAGTTTGAGGCATGCAATGTTTGGTTACGTCCTGTTTGTTCGGGTTAGGACTGTGTAACTCTGATGTTTCTGATATGCACAGCGATACTACGTTTTTCTGCGCCCTACTATCCACTAACGTCATCTACTTGGCCCTGGGGTGGCCAGCAAAATGGTCGAGGGACGTTAGGTTGGATAAGGTTTGGTTTGGTTATGTCGCGATTGGTTAGGTTAGGAGAGGGTAGCTTTGACAGTGCTTTAATTTCCTCTGCTTGGCTCTAGGAAGGCCAGCAATAGTGGTCTCGGCACGTCTTGTTATGACGGGTTGCGTTCGGTTGGGCTGGGTTGGGCAATGTTTTGTCAGGATAGCTTTAACTATTGCGCTGTACGCTGCTACTCTGTGGACGTCTGCGCTCTTCTGTGCTCTAGTATGACCTGCTTGTCTCTGGGGAGTGCAACAATGGCGGCCACGGCACGTTAGGTTTAGTTAGGCTATGTATGGTTGTGTTCTGTTGGAATGGGTTAGGCTTGGGCTGCTTTCACTTTTCTGATATACACTGCGATTATATGTATGTCTGCGTTCTACTCTACACTAAGGTGTTCCGCTTGACTCTGGGATGGCCTACAATTGTTGTCGCGGCACGTTAGGGTGATTGGGATTACGTTCGGCTATGTTACGTTTGGTTTGGTTATGAAAGGAGGGCTATGACTTCAGTGCAACATTCTGCTATTAGCTGGATTTCTGCTCCCTACAGGGCTTTAATATTTTCTGCTTGGCTCATACGTGGCCAGTAATAGTCTTCTCGGCTCGTTAGGTTGAGATATGTTACGTTTGGTTATGTTAGGTTATGTCAAGGTAGGTCAAACTATGTGTGACTTTTGTGCTGTACACTGCTATTATGGTAATTTCTGCACTAGACCCAGCAATACTATATTCTGCTTGGCCCTTCGGAAGCCAGCAGCGGCCGCTGCACGTTATGTTGTGTTAGGCTACGTTTGACTAGGTTATGTTAGGCTACGTTTGGTAAGGGTGGTTTCGACTTTCGTGCAATACACAATTATCTGGGAGTTCCCTGTCATCTACTGTGCAATTCTGTATTCTGTTTGGCTCTAGGTTGTCAGGCAGCAGTGGTCGCAGCACGCTCTGTTTAGTTACGCTCTGTTAGGTTAGATCAGGTTCGGACACGTTACGTTAGGATATCTTCGACTTTTGTGCTTTACAGTGCAAAACGGTGGATTTCTTCGCTCTGCTGTGCTCTAGTGTATTCTGCTTGGCTTTGGGGGGGGGGGGCAGCGATATTTCTCTCGGCACGTTAGGTTTTGTTAGGCTACGGTTGCATATGACAGGTTTGGTTTTTCTAGGACAGAGTAGCTTAGACTTTTGAGCCATCCAATGATATTCGGTTGATTTCTGCGCCTCGTTGCGCTCTAATTTGTCCTGCTTTTCTGCGGCGTGGCGCGTAACAGTGGTCCCGACACGTTTGATTTAGTTATGTTACGTTCCTTTAGGGTAGGTTGGTAAGGCTTGGACAGGATTTCTATGGCTTTTCTCTTTACACAGTTATTCGGAGGATTACGGCGCTCTACAATACTGTACTATACTCTGCTCGAATCTCTGTGGGCGGGTGATAGTGGACGTGGCACGTTACCTTCAACTGTGTTATGTTTGGTTATATTAGGTTCGGATAGGTTTGGTTAGGATAACCTCGACTTTCGTGCTATACACTGTTATTCAGTGGACTTCTGCGATCTACTCTGCTCAACTATACCTTGATTGGCTCTGGAGGTTCCAGCAGCAGTGTTCGCGGCTCGTTATATTGAGTTATGCTACGTTTGGTTAGCTCAGGTTTTGCCAGGTTAGGGTAGTATGTCCCAGGCTTTTGTGCTATACACTGCTGTGCGGTGGATTTCTGCGCTCTAGATTGCTTTACCATAACCCGCCGGACTCTGGGAGGCCAGTGATAGTGGCCTCGGCACGATAGTTTTGTTAAATTTCGTATCGCTGGGAAATGTAGGGAAGGTACGGTCAGAATTACCTTGACTATGCGCTGTACACTGCTACAAGGTTGATTCCTGCGTTCAACATTGCCCTACTGTACTCTGCTCGACCTGGGGAGGCGAGAATTCGTGGTTGTGGCAAGTAAGTTTGAGTTGGGTTACGTTTGGTACTGTGAGGTTTGAATAAGTTTGACTAGGATAGTTCTGACCTTCGTGCCTTACACCCTTATCCGTTGAATACCTGTGATCTACGGTGCTGTGATACACTCTGCTTGGCTCTGGGGATGCCAGGAGCAGTGGTCGCGGCACGTTATTTTGAGCTACGCTACGTTTGGTTAGGTTAGGTTTGGTCAGGTTATGCAAGAATATCTACGTCTTTATGCTGTTCACTGCAATGCGGTGGATTACTGCGTTATACTGCGCGCTGGTACATACTTCTTGAGTCTCCGGAGGCGTACAATGGTTGTCTCGTCGTGTTAGGCTGAGTTAAGCTACGTGTTTTCTAGTCACGTTTGGCTATGTTATGATAGGCTACTCAGACCTTTGTGCTATTCACTGCTATTCGGTTGACTTCTGCGCTCGACAGCGCTGTACTACATTCTACTTGACCCTGGGGAGGCCAGCAATAGTTGCCGCGGCGCGTTACGTTGACGCAGGCTACGCTTGGTTAGGTTATGCTAGCTTGGGATATGTCAGGATATATATAACACTTGCATTATACACCGCGTTTCTATGGACTTCTTCGCCCTACTGTCCTCTAGTAAGTTCTGCTCGACTCAGTGGGGCCAGCAATAGTGGTCGGGGTACGTTAGGTTGAGTTCTGTTACTTCTGGTGTTGTTAAGATTGCATATATTGAGAAAGGATACCTTCGACTTTTGTGCTATACACTTCTATTCGGTGGACTTCTGCACTCCAGCGTGCTCTAGGATGTTCTGCTTGCTTCTGGTGTTGCCGGCAACAATGGTCTCGGTACGTTAGTTTGAGCTAAGCTACGTTCGTGTATGTCAAGTTTGGTGAGGTTAGGAAGTGATAGTCCAGATTTTTGCGTTATACACGGCTGTCCACGGATTTCTGCGCTCTACTGCGTTCTAATATTTTCTGCTTGGTTCTGGGGAGGCCAGCCATGGTGATCTGGACACGTTAGGTCGCGTTATATTACGTTCGGTTATGTTAGGTTTGGACAGGTTAGGACAAGGCATCTTCGCCTTTTGCGCTGTTCAATGCAATGCGATGGGTTTCTGCGCACTAGAGTACTCCGGTGCAATCTGCCTGCGTCTGTGGAGGCCAACAATAATGGTCTCGTCGTGTTAGGTCGAGCCAGGCTACGTTTGAATATGTCACGTTTGGCTAGATTGGGCGGGCTACTTTGACTTTTGTGCTCTACACAGCAATGCGGTGGATTTCTGCGCCCTGCTGTGCACTAGTATATTCTGCTTGGACCTGTGGAGACAAGAAGTAGCAGCCTCGGCACGTTACATTGTGCTACTCTGCGCTTGGATATGTTACGTTTGGTGTGGTTAGGATAGGATGGTTTAGACTATTGTGCTATACACTGTTGTTCGGTGCATTTCCGCGCCCTACATTGCTCCACTATACTCCGCTCGACTATGGGGAGGCGAGCAGTGGCTGTCGAGGCACGTTGGTTCTAGTTAGGTTACGTTCAGTTAGGTCGGGTTAGGTTAATTTCGGTTAGGGTACCTCTGACTTCGTCCTTTACGCTATTATTAGTTGGATTCCTGTGATCTAATGTGCTCTGCTATATTGTCCTTGGCTTCGGGGACGCCCAAAGCAATGGTCGCGGCGCGATTTATTGAGTTACGCTACGTTCACTTATGCCATGTTTGGACAGGTTAGGCTGGAGTATATTAGACTTTTGCGCCATGCGCTGCTCTACGGTGGATTTTAGCCCCCTACTGTGCTGTAATATGTCCTGTTCGGCTCTAGGTTTGCCAGTAATGGTGGTCTCGATACGTTATGTTGAGATAGGTTTCGTTTCGTTTCGTTTGGTTTGGAAAGATTGGTTATGGTTTCTTTGACGTTTGCGCTGTACACTGCAATACGGCCGATTTCTACGCTCCACATTACTTTGCTTCAATCTGCTCGACACTGAGGGATACGAGCAGTGGTGATCATGGCGCGTTAGGTTGTATTGTGTTACGTTCGAGTAGGATAGGGTATGCTAAGTTTGATTAGGGTAGCTTTGGCTTTCGTGTCATACACGGTTATTCGGTGGGTTTCTCTGGTCTACTGCTCTCTAATATGTTCCGCTTGTCTCTGGGGAGGCCATTAATATTGGTCTCGGCTTGTCAGGTTGAGTTATGTTACGTTCCGTTGGATTAGGCTAGGAATGCTCGGTTAGGATTTCTTTGACTTTTCTGCTATAAACTGTTATTCGGTTGATCCCTGCGCTCTGCATTGCCCTACTATACTCTGCTCGTCCCCGGGAAGGTGAGCAGTAGTAGTCGCTGCACGTAAGTTCCAGTTATGTTATGGTGGTTCAGGTCAGGTTAGGCTATGTTTGGTTAGGATAGCTTTGTCTTTCGTGCTATACATGGTTGTACGGTGGATTTCTCTAATATATTGTGCTCTACTACATTCTGCTTGACTCTGGGGACGCCCGCAGCAATGGTCGCCGCACGTTATGTTGAGTTATGCTACGTTTTGTTAGGTAAGGTGAGGCCATGTTAGGATAGGATATCCTCGACTTTTTTGTTATGCACTGACTTTCGGTGTACTCCTGTGCTCTACTTTGCACTACTATACACAGCGCGCTACATTGTGTCATGTTACGTTCAGTTATGTTGTGTCAGGATAAGTGTTGTCAGGATATCTTTAACTTTTGTGATGTACACAGCTATTCGGTGGACTTCGGCGTTCTACTGCGCTCTAGTACACCCTGCTCAGCTCTGTGTAAGGCAACAATAGCCGTCTCGGCGCGTTTGGTTAGTTCAGGATATACTTGATTTAGTCCTGCTGGTTTGGGTTAGGCTTAGGTAGCTTTGAATTCTCTGATGTAAACTGCGGTTGTATGGACATCTGCATTCTACTCTCCACTAGTGCGTTCCGCTTGATTCTATGGAGATCACAGATTGTGGTCGCCGCACGTTAGGTAGAGTTATGTTACGTTAGGTAATTTTACGGTTGGTTATGTTAGGAGAGGATAGCTTTGACTTTAGCGATATAGTCTGCTATTAGGTAGATACCTGCGCCATTGAGTGTTCTAGTACCTACAACTTGACTCTGGGAAGAACAGCAATAGTAGCCTCTGCACACTGCACTGTGTCAGGTTACGTTCGGTTTGGTTCGGTCTTGCTAAGTTTGGTCAGGATAGCTTACCTTTTGTGCTGTACACCGCTATTCGGTGTATTTCTGCCCTCCTCTCTGCTCTAGTATATCCTGTATGGCTCTGAGGAGGGCAACAATAGCGTTCTCGGCACGTTAGGATGCCTTATGCCACGCTTCTTTATCTTCTGATCATTTGGGTCAGTTTGTGGTAGCTATGAATTTGCCTATATACACAGCTGTTATATGGACTCTTGCGTTCTGCTCTCCAGTCACGTGTTCTGCTTTGCTCTGTGGAGGTCAGCAATTGTGGTCTGGGCACGTTCGGTTGAGTTAGGTTACGTTTGGCTTTGTAATGATTGTGTACGTTAGGCTGGGATAGCTTAGACCTTTGTGCTGGACGCTGCTATTCGGAGGACTTCTGCGTTCTACTGTGATCTAATACTCCCTGGTTTTCTCTAGGAATTCCAGATGTAGCTGCCGCGGTACGTTTAGTTCAGTTAGGTTACGTTCCTTTGTATTTGGTTAGGATATCTCCAACTTCCGTGCTATACACTGTCATACGAAGGACCAATGTGCCCTAACCTCCTGCAGTATGCCCTTTCCTGCGATAGGCAGGCCAGCAACAGTGGCCTCGGCACGTTAGGTTAAGTTATGCTGCTTTTGGTTATATTACTTTTGGATATCTTACGACAGGATAGCTTTGACTTTTGTGCTGCACACTGCTATTCGTTGGATTTCTACACCCTACGTAGCTCTACTATACTCCGCTCGACGCTCGGCAGGCCAGTAATAGTGGTCTCGTCCCGTTAGGTTGGGTTACTCCACTTTTGGCTACGTGTTGTCAGCTTGGCTTAGATTTGGATACGTCTGACTTTCGTGGTATACACAGATGTTCTGTGGATTTCTACGCTCTACGCTGCTCTTATATGCTCTGCTTGTCTCTGGGGATCACAGCAGTAGTGGTCTCGGCACGATAGGAAGAGACAGGTTACGTTTGGTTTTATTACGTTTTGATTGGTTAGGATATGG